>NC_133474.1:6132632-6180744 GCF_025370935.1 Choristoneura fumiferana
ATTGTCATCGGGTCACTTTGGAAAACAAACAAAACCGCAGCTAAATGCATAGCTTTCGAATAAGGGTTTGAACAAATACTTCCTACTAATATCATAAATATATTTGAAAGTGTGTGGAGCTGGACAGATTTAGACGGAATTTGATATGTCGATAACAGAGATGGCATCACAGCTCTCTGTTAAAGAGCTGACCAGAAATATATGACTATTCGCCATGCTTGCGGAATTTCATGGAACTAATTTCTTACACTGCAATAATTTTATGATTGTCAGTTTCACTGTGGCGGTTTCTTTGAACAATAACAAAAAATGCCCAAAACGATTAGTACCTAGTCAACAACGGATCATTGTAAATAATGTTTATAATAAACTACTGGAAAAAAAACAAATAACAGGAAATTTTCAAAAAATATACATTGCTGACATGAACATTTCTGTGCACGATTTCATATTGCACCTTCATGCATATTTTTTTTACTTAAAGGCACAATATTCGCTTTAGAAATCGTGGTAGCGTAGCATTTTGACCTATGGCCTCTCAAGCAGAGGATCGAGGGTTCAAATGCGAGCTCGCAACTGAGTTTTTCGGAATCTGCACACACCTGCGATGCTATTCAATGTTGTGTGTGAAGTTCCCAATTCGCGTGAGAACAACCGCCATGTCCTCTTGTTCTGACAAGAGACCTGCCCTACGTGGGGCATACGATGATGATGTATGCACAAAAGTTGCCAACCCTCGCTACGCGACGTGGCTACATAATGAAGCGAGCTGACAGAGGTGTGAACCAGACAAAAGAACGCGCGACACAGGAAGTATGCTCACTTAGGAACGAATTACCCGCCGTTGCCCGCCAAAACTACCTCATAACAAATTGATTTTTTTATGACATTAAATTCAGATGACAATTTGTTGGGAAACTACAATGTTATCCGTAAAGCTGGCTAAATTTGGAGGCTACGATTTACGTATGAAATCGGATCCAGTGATGGCTTTTTCGGCTGTATTCGGCTGTAAATGTAACTTGGTTTTTGAAAAGTGGGATGAGTTAAAGTTGGTAAATAAAATAGAAGTTAGGTGAAACTATTGAGAACAATGTAGAGATGCTGCAATCAGAGTACGTGTCAATTTGGATCTTAAATTATACCTACTTGTGTTTGCTTAAATTACCTGCTTATACATAAATAGGGAAGTTTTCGTTGGGACCTTTAGTCGTTTTCGTAGGAGAGATCAGCAAAATAGCATACGTTTCCTTATATGATTACTTTGTTGTCCGTCTATACATCTGTCTGTGTTTTAAATCTATGTATAAACACTTATTACTTTATTCAGTTTATTAAACAATTTCGATCATATTGTATCCTACTTGTACAAAAGGGTCGGAGAGAGAGGCAATTCAAAGACTATAGAAGAAGTCCTTAAGGGACTAACAGATTATAGAACAGTCTGTCCGTCTGTCAAGACCCTTACTCTAATAAACGCGTGGAGGCATCAATCTGAAATTTATATCAAATACGAGTATTCAGGTCTGGAGCGGTAAGGTCGCCTATTGGTTACCTTGGAAATTCTCTGTATACCTGTGTTTAGGCCATCAGGAGGGGACCTATAGTCGTCTATCTGATGGGCTTCTAACACTCCTCCTGGCTTGTGAGACACCGACTTCAAACTGGTACCTAGATTAAGGTTAAATAAAAAAGGTTTATATAAAGGTTTGGGATATAGATTAAGGTATACTGTAGGCGACAGGCTAGCAACCTGTCACTATTGTACCGTTTTTGTCAAACTTAAAACCTAAAATTGCTAAAAGTGGCTCCGAAGCGGTAACATTTCTTGTGCTCTGCCTACCCCTTTGGGAATACAGGCGTGATGTTTGTGTGTGTGTGTGTGTGTGTGTGTATAAAACAGGTTATTATTTATTGCTTTTCAGTTTTTATTAAAAAAAAATCTTAGATCAATCAACTAAACCAAAGAAACCATAAAAAAATACGTGAAATTATTGGCACCTGAGGTATTCCATCTTAGGCCTCTAGGTTGGCAACGCATCTGCAATACCCCTGGCGTTGCAGATGTTTATGGGCGGTGGTGATCTCTTACCATCAGGAGACCCACTTGCTCGTTTGCCATCCAGTCGAATAAAAAAAAATAAAAAAAATACGTGTGCAATAATTTCTGATAATCTAACTCACGGACTAATAACAATATTAATGTTTTCTTTTAACCCAGAAAACTACCCAATGAGGGCTAAAAGACAGACTCATTTAGTTAGTTATTAGCCAATTGCAAGCAAGACCGTAACGTCAAGAAATCGCACGATACTAACGCCATCTAGCGATATTTCACCTGCATTTTATCCCTCATTGTCCCATTAGACATCATTTAATAAAAAAATATGAAGTATCTTCTACTTACTACGGAATCCTACCCCTCCCCCCTTATTCCTCGTAGTTGGTGCTTCTAACTTGTTCCACCATTGGCTCGAGAAGGAATTGTTCCCTTGCGCGTGGCCGGACATGATATTAACTTGACGAGTCTTGCATTTCTAAAGTGGCAATGACTAAGTTAGCACCGCGAATTCACTCTTTCTTGCTACACATAGGCATTATGCGTTTTCTTACCCGTATCATGTTACAAAGTAAGTTGTCATGCAACCGACAGGCAAGTTTATCACAATTATTGTGTACAAATGTCTCATGTCAATGTTAAAAACAAACGAAACAAAGCGTTAATTAAGTTAACGCAATTATAGCATCAGTTGCTTCCAATAGCAGAAATAACCATAACAGAGACACAGTTTAAAATATACATTTGTTAAACAGCGGTCTCCTGAACAACACCTTGTAGTAATTACAATAAGAGTCAAAGTGTTGTATGGAGTAGTTTCGCATTGGCAAATAGTGTGCCCGTGTTTTAGTGTTGCTCACTCAACCGGACACCCCGACCTTTGAGATGGGTAAAAAATGTTGCCAAACAACTCATAGAATGCTGCATTCGTGAAAGGCCACCTGTCAAACACAAAATTACCACTTGCGCGTTTTGTTCGCAAAAACCTGGCAAATCAATAATGCCCGATAATTGTTAGGTATCGCTTTAACTTTTAAGTAGTTGATATTATCATAATTGTCAGTTGTCGCTAGCTGGGGCTATTTTAGTTGTCAATAATTGTTTAATAGGCGACGTGGAATGAATAACGCTATTAATGTCAGGATTATTGGGGTCTTTGTGGAACATAACATAACGAACGTATTGAGTCTGCGCCGTGCCGGGTTTTAGAATAGGACGGACCAACAGAGCTACTACGAAATTCGAAAATCGAAGTTCGTGTCGTTCGGTCCCTCTGACACATACTATTTAATACGAGAGCGAGAGGGACGGTACGATACGAACTTCGGAGTAGGCCCTCAATCTCTCCCATGTGTGTCGTTAAAGGCAACTAAGGGATACAATATAACGTCAGAGTGTGCAACTGCGCTTTCTATTACCAATTACAAACTCCAGACTCCAGCTCAGAAGTTTGGAAGTCAAGGAAAAACCTGCTCACTATTTCCCCAAGAAAGTTATAATGAAGGTTCTCTACTCATCCTCATCTGATGACCACGATCACTGTAAAGAATGCTGCGACTTAGAAGGGAATATGAGGAATATTGAGGAACGTGCAAGGACTGTACGAGATCAGTCCAATTTTTTTATGCTAGTGTGTCAGATAAAGTTACCCCACGCTGCGTACATTTTGCTCAGGAAAGGGGCTGAGCTACCACTTTTAAGAAACCTAAAAATTTGTATGAAAATAGGCCGATTTTTTTTTCAAATGTACTGCTGTTTAACCGACTTCAGAAAAAGGAGGAGATTTAGATCCTTTTTGATATTTTTTCCTGTTTGCAATTAGATTAAGTAGATATTCATTGTGTCTCGCTAGGAAGACTTGCATTGTTTTGAACATGGAATTATCCACTCGTAACGGACGACTTGGACACACGTGAAATCGAGCGGCAGCAGCATGCAATCGATAAAGGATGAGTGGCAGAAAAAGGTGAGTCCTTTGCCTATGCAAAATTAATAGGCCAATCAATAGGTACCTAGGCAATTAAAAAAAACCAGTTTGAATGTTGTACATATTTTTACGTTGAAAAAGTGCAGTACATTCTATGCAGTGATCGGCGATTCGATTTCAACTGGTGGTCAGTGAACTCAATCATTATGTTAGTAAGGATATGCCGTGCTCGGATTGTTAGAAGAAGACAAGGTTTTTTTATAACTTACAAAATTTCACTGCTTCCGCGTAAATTTCGGTTTTCACTATCCCGGGGAACTATGCAATTTTCCGGGATAAAACTATCCTATGTCCTTCCAGACTCAAACTATCTGTATACCGAATTTCATCTAAATCGGTTCAGCGGTTCGGACGTGATGAAGTAACAAACAAACAATCAAATTAACATAATAGTGGGGGGATTATATAGGTACATTAGGTACTTATTAACGATTTCGATTACAGATTGACATTTTGAATTAAGCTTTATACTACTTATTGAATACAGTTACGGATCAGCTTAACACATGGTTTTAAATAAAATATGTGAGTTAAAAACAGTATTTACCTATTTTTAATCAACTTAAATAACACATTTCAATTTCAATCCATATCTTGGACTTAAGTATGGCGCATCCATGTTTTTTTCTACTTGATATTGCTAACCAACCTAATCACCGATCACTGCTGATTATGTTCCTATTTATTTAATAATATTCATGCGCATTAATGCGTTGTGTAGTGTTGCCAGGTGTTCCGATTTCTGAGGACGAGTCCCGATTTGCGTCTGATCGGGACGTTAAATATATTATCAATTCCAGCAAAGTTTTACTAGTAAGTAATATTAGTTGCGAAAAACAATAAGCTTTTATTTCATTATTAGTATTTTTTATTTGTCTCAATCTAAAACCTTATACCCCAATTTGTTTTACTACCTGTCCCGATTTCAATCAGAGGAGGCCATTATTGTCTGACACACTTGAAATCACAATCGTTTTCACTAATTCTTTCTACACGTTGTAGGATGAGGGTAGAAAGAGATGGCGAATGCGCTTGTGGACATTAGCGCGTGGCAATACGGCTTCTGGTACCACAAAAGTTACAAGTGCTACAATGCGTCAAAATTGTGAAGTTTCAGTATGTGAAGTGACAGTATGAAATGTCAAATGTAAAAATAATGTGACCAGCATGGTACAAATAGATCTCTGATTTCACTTTTCGACGTAATTGCAAATAATCGATAAACATAATAATTTAAGGAAATAAAAATTAAATTATTTAAATTCAATAATCTATTCTATACCTAAGCATTGAGCTTTTAAGCAGGTCTTGCTTAGAATCAAATTGAAACTTAAACATCAACATCTAGAATGAAATATCTCCTAAACGGTGGCATTCTCATTAGACCCATTTTACCTTTGTTAGAATGCCCTAATTGCCCTACGTGTGTTAGTTAGTATGTCACAGATCCGTTCATATCTTAACATTTTATACATATAATATAGGTAGGTACTGTGGGGACTGTAACTTAGTAGAGCTTAGGTACTGGGGATCAACGCGCGTGACTTTAAACTCAGTTCAAAATAAACAACTTCTTCAATCATTTGGATTTATTTCAGAACTTAAAAATACATTTACATAGCATAGCACCAGCCGCTTAGGCTATCGGGAGCAATCTGCGCTCCGGCATGTATACCGCTGTCAATCTGTTTTAAAGTTATATTCTAGAAACACAATATAAAAAAACCTATCCCTTTATATAAAACTAGGTTAGTCTAACCTGCCAGGTGGTCAGTTTTACACCTGCCAGCGGTATACAGCCTAGTTCCTACAGTACCTACCAAAACTTTTCGGTGATTACCGGTTTTGGCTCATCACTATTTATGAGAAGTTAAAAATTGGTATCACATGAAAAATGACATTTTAGTATCTTGGTAAAATAAACAGAATATAGAATGTTACAATTTTGGGGTGGGATAAGTTGGTAACACTAACGCTGCGGTCTTCTTACGTACAAAAGTCTTATTTACACAGCAACATTTTTTTATAACTGCAGGGTAGAATCCGATTTCTATCTTCATCTTCTTTTTCCGCAATTTGTCGCAAGTGGCCGCAACGCAATGAAATGCGTCATGCGTTGTTAATTCTAAATTGATTCTGCGTTAATAACTTTTCAACAAACACTACTAATTAGAAGCTGTTCGAGCGGGGAACGTAATTCAAGGTGACTATCTCATAACTTACTCTAGTTGAAGAACTTATATGTTTCCACCGCCGTTTTAAGGCTGCGTTTCCACTAGAGATACGCGAGGATGCGTTTGAGGAATATGCTTGTCATGAACTAATTAATAGAAACTCTAAAACAAATATAGAAGCTCTATAGTGAAAACAGCTTAGAGTGAGGTTTTGTATGTACAAAATTAATTGAGCCGACTAAATACAAAATATCACGAAAATATTTTTTTACCAGTCTGACGTCGGTGCCTCAGCACGAGCCAGCAGGAGTGGACTTATAGTCGTCTACCTCACCTACATGCTAAGTACCTATATAATATTATACATACTTCAATCACTCCAGCTGGCTCGTCCTGAGGCACCGACTTCAGACTGGTAGAAAATTATTTTCAGGCTGTTTTGTAAATGGCTCGATTTTTTGCAATAATTTTTCTTCACCCTTTTTAGTTTAATAACATTTAGCTATGTTCTTCAGCCGGTCCTACGTTCAGGATAACTGCACGCCACTGACGCCACTAAAGTGAACTAATACCTACGTACACATACCTAAATATTAAGCAAGTAGAACCCCCTATTGAACTGTTACAAGCAAATAAATAGGGTATCCCGATACCACGTCGCGTGTCCGAAGTCGTTTGCAGCGCGCTGTATTGATGTCTTATTTTATATTTACAGCTGATAGTATTGTTAGTATACCGCGAGGGGGTAATCTGTGTATACCGCACACGTATTGGAACGAGTACGGGGCAACTAGATTTCATCTACGATTGTTAGGAGCAGTTTTAGTCGATCATTGTTAATATATTAAAAAAGTCTGCCACGGGACTGTATCTAGCTACATATTAGTAATCTGTGACTGTATCACGAACCGTATCCATACTAATATTATAAATGCGAAAGTGTGTTTGTATGTTTGTATGTTTGTCCGTCTTTCACGCCGTAACGGAGCGACGGATCGACCTGATTTTTGGCATAGATATAGTTTATGGGCCCGAGAGTGACATAGGCTACTTTTTATCCCGGAAAAATGTACAGTTCCTGAGGGAACAGCGCGCGATAACCGAATACCACGCGGGCGGAGCCGCGGGCAAAAGCTAGTGTAAATATAACACTAAAATTTACCTACTCTTGTTCCGTATTTCTATCAATTATGCTTCCAGCTAGCACAAGGCGGTCATTAGCTTCAAACTTTAAACCAGCTAAGTCAATAGCAAAAATTCAACCTCAACTATAATATGCTTTGACGTACATACCTACTTATGTTACGTAGTAAAAAAAAATTGTACGCTGCTGGCCCTTAATAGGTTAATTGAGTTGGAAATATTAGTCTTTAATACTAAA
Organism: Choristoneura fumiferana; assembly: GCF_025370935.1. Lineage (NCBI taxonomy): Eukaryota > Metazoa > Arthropoda > Insecta > Lepidoptera > Tortricidae > Choristoneura > Choristoneura fumiferana. The sequence goes on from NC_133474.1 coordinate 6,140,234, forward strand.
AAAAACCGTGTTAAAAGAACTTGTAATGTTGGTTTCATTAAATAAGAAATAAAAAAAAAACAATATTTTTGTAAAATTTTAGTCAATAATCAATTTTATTAAAACAAAAAGCAAAAAACTCATTTAGAGTTCCACAAGGCCCCGACGAGATTCGAACTCGTGATCTCCTGTTTACTAGACAGGCGCTTTAACCAACTAAGCCACGGCGCCGATGTTCAAGCGTGCGAAATATCGGTATAAGTATCGTGGCTTCCGGAGTGTACACGTATTATAACAAAGAACATGTGTTTTGATGATAAGATGATTAATGTGATTATGTAACAATGATTTACTTAAACTTAATGATGATATTGACATAGTATGTATGTATGTAAACTCTTTATTGTACAAAAGAAAATTAACAAAATACTTACAACTGACAAACTTTAAGATACTTGTACAAAGGCGGACTTATCCCTATCCTTATGGATAGTAATCGTATATTGATGTGGCATCCTAATGTCGATTACTTGTTTACATAACCTTATTCAAACTTCGAGACCAAAATAGAAAGTAGACGTTTTCTCGGTGTTTCTTTGTTCGATATTAATTATCCGGGATAAAAACTGTCCTGTATCTGCGTCTGAAATTATCTTCATATTAAATTTCATCTTAATCGGTTCAGCAGGTTACCTAAGTGTGAAGAGGTAGGTAGGATACAGACAGACAAAGTTACTAAGTACCTATAGCATTTATATTATTAACCACGCCGACTACGTGGTAATTTATTTTTTGTATATTCCTCTTACGTATCCGTAATCGTATCGTAATCCGTAGTATCGTTGGATACCTTTTTCATCCACAAACATAGTAGGTATGTACCTATCGTCATCATCACACCCAAGATCATTAAATTTTATATTTAATAATATGTCTTAGCATTATTACAACTTGTACAAACATTATAAACATATTACATACTACAGTAATTCTGTAAGTAAATTCTCACGAAACTAACGGAACAACGACAGAGTCGCCATCTGTGAGGAAGAATTAATTAAATAGCATCACGACGACATTGTAGCGCTATTACGGCTGCAATAATGGATGTTATGGGCTGTAATAATCAATATTACCGCTGTAATAATCAATATTACCTTGTAATTATGGCGGCGCGGATTATTGCTTTATTTAGCGGGGATGCCATTAGGGCGAACTTTATTGTTGTAATTTTATAATAGTGCCGCTATTGGCACGCTACGCGATTGGTTTGTAGGGTTGTTAGAAATGGATTAATCAACTTAACTGGTTAACTGACAATTTAGTGTTTTAGGTAAGTATATTGCAAGTTTGATTACCAAAAAGTTGTTCTTCGAAAATTGATTTTGCGCTATTCATTTATTACGTAAGATGAATTAGGGGGGATGGTCGACTATGATTTTTTTTTCTTACAGGGGGTACGAGGGAAGTTAAGATTAAAATGAAATTTGGTTATAATGCAAAATTAAAGTTCATTATGACAGTAAAAATCTTAGTAGGTAACAGAAATGTTTCTAAAATTACCTATTTTTAAGAAATAAATTTAAAACCTATTATTTTACAAAAACAAACCCCAAATGTACTTATAAAATTTTTTTTTCATTGTGAGTAAAACCACATTTAATTTCAATGGAACTACAGAACGGTGACAAAACTACAATATCAAGGAAATAAACGTTTCTAAAAAAATACACAAAGCAGACCATTATTTAAAATGCATAATCCTCTACTTCCAACGAAGATAAATAAAAAGTAGTGGCGATAGCGATAATAATTGCATAGTAACCCTGCTTTTTTTAAGTTAAAAATAACCCTTTGAGTACTTAAGGGATTAAAGAAGATTATTCTCTTATCTTCTCATTTAGTAGGACAATATAAATATTAAGATTACTTTACAAAGCATAATCTCGTTAGAATCAAGGAAATACAAAAAAGTGTGAATGAAGTGTTCGTAATTAATAGTAGTTAACTTTTGGGTTTTACCTTTTTTTTCGGGAACAAGACAGCATGTTTGGGGAAATATTCGAGCATTTTGACCGCGCGGTCAAACGTCATTAGCGTCCCAAGTCACTAGAATTTTAATCACGCTAAATTCAGCATCGGTATTGTCTTCAATTTTCATAAAAAAAACAACCCTGGCCATTACCTCAAAGTCAAAGTCAAAATATCTTTATTCAATTTAGGCTATAACAAGCACTTATGAATGTCAAAAAAAATCTACCACCGGTTCGAAAAACCTCGGTTGAGAAGAATCCGGCAAGAAACTCAACGAGGTATATTTTTTTTAAACAGATTTACAATATTATTAAATGATTTGTATACATCACAAGTATTTAACACAACTTTATTTTTAACACAGTAGGTTCGCTGGTATGCTGGTAGTTTAAAAAATGACGCGTAAAAGTGCCTATTGCGGCCTATTTACTGAATAAATGATTTGAATTTGTACCTATAACATTTCTATTTTAGTGCAGATATTATGTACATACTCAAAATAAAGTTATGATGCAGCCTTTAAGCTTTTATTTCGTCTGAGAGACATGCTAGGAAAGTGAAGTGTGAAGTCATAGTTTCCTATTATGTTTGATTACAGCAACATAGTTTTAATTTGTACCTGAGACTTGTAAATAAATGTTGCAACCAAATTTAATTTCCTTACGAATTTTCTGAAAAGCCCTCCTGTTCTCAGAGGAGGCTTGTCCCCAGCATTGAGATGTAAGTAGTGCCTATTATATGTTGTGATATAATATGTTCTTCATGAACCGTATATGAAAAGCATGACATACAGGACAGTAAATTTATAAATAGAAGTTACGTAAATTAAATAAAAAATCCACAGTAAAACAAATTGTTTGAAAAGGGTCCAAAACACAATTTTCTGACTGACTAGTGAATAAATCCGTTTTCTACTTTAATGTTTTCTTTAAAACTTGATAATCTAGCTTTGCTTGCACGCAAAACCACCATAAAGCTACTAGAATACGGAGGCTAAGTTCAGTTCAACAAATTGAATTTGCCGTTTGCTTCAGTATAAATTTACTTTAATTGGAATGCTACGTGTCTATAGGAATTATTAATTACAGTGGGATTTTTCTTTTTCTTATGTGTGTGTACAATTAAGAAGTGGGTGAAAATATGCATAACTAGTTCAAAGATTCCATTATATAAATAGTAACAAAACTAAAAAATGAAGCTACTTATAAAAACATGTTAAAAATTAGTGAGTATAAAGAACATTTGCAGGTGGTAGGACCTTGTGCAAGGTGTTGCAGATGTTTATGGGCGGTTGTGTTGTGATCTCTTACCACCACGAGACACACTTGCTCGTTTGCCTTCCAGTCGAATAAAAAACACATTTTTCAAAATATTTGTTAGAGGCCTTTGCTTAGTGTGGGACAGAATAGATAGACTAACAATAACAAATAATAATAATAATAATTTGTTAAAAAAGAAAGTGAAAATGTCCCGAATTCTGAGCATTATCTCCATACCGGTCTTTTATTTGTTAATACTTCCAAAATAATGCGTCTTCGAAATATCAAGCTCAAAGGACTTCATGGGTGGTCGCGACTAATCCGATTTAAGAGGGATAAGGCGCGCAAAAACTAACTTCCGAGTTAATCACCTTACTTCGCTTATCAGCATACCTTAATTACGTTTAGGTAAACGATCGCGTGACGGTTAAATTAACCAAGAGTTAACTAATAGCGTAAGTTACACGGAATTTAACCTGAAGTCCACTTTTCATCGGGTTAACTACGTGCTAGTATAACTGTGGGCAGTGCCACGAGATTTGAAGTGAATGATTACACACACAGCTAGGACTACATGAAGGACTGATTGTATATAACCTAACCAACAAAGATCGCAACAAAATCCCATGCAATCATGAATATCGTAACGATGAATCGACAGTGTATGGCTTTTTACGATCAATCGCCACGATTTTCATCAGTAAGTGTAAGTTTTCGGTTACAAAATACGTCTCGATCGCGAACACGAACAGCGCCTCTAGCGGAACGTTTGCGATGTTCGTGTTTCCATACAAATTGAGATTTTAACGCGAACGCGATCGAGACGTATTTTGTACGGGTAAGATCGATCGTACAGTACAGACGAATCGTACCGTATATGGGGCCCTGCACCCCAGCGCTGATTTTCAGCCAGCACCGTCGGCAACCCCTGGGCCGTTATATAGACAATACGTTATTGCTATCCCGCGGGAACTACTTATGCAATTTTTCGAGATAAAAACTATCCTAAGTCCTTCCCCGGGACTCAAACTATCTGTATACCAAATTTCATCTAAATCGTTTCAGCTTCGTGAAGAGGTAACAAACAAACAGACTTACAAACTTTCGCATTTATAATATTAGCGGGATTTAGTCCGTCAGTTAGATTGCCAGAAAATATTGGACATGTATTTTTTCTTTTATCAATTGAACAAAAAATAACAGTGCCCTTAGTGTAAGTTTTCGGTTACAAAATACGTCTCGATCGCGTTCGCGTTAAAATCTCAATTTGTATGCAAACACTAACAGCGCCTCTAGCGGAACGTTTGCGATGTTCGTAATTCCATACAAATTGAGATTTTGACGCTATCGAGACGTATTTTGTAACCGAAAACTTAACTAAGGGTACAGAGATGAAGCGCTTCGAAATTAAGGAGTGGGGGCACGTGACGTTACGCCATTCTAAAAGTATCGCATGGTGTCGCGTCACCCGGAACTAACCTTCCTATATCTTTATCATTTTTTGTTTCAGCTTAGGTACCTTATAATACCGGAACTTTTTCTTTGCTTAATTTTTTCCAATATTTTTAAAATGGCGGTGCCATTTGGGTTAAAAATGTAAAAGAGAGACTCGCCAAGGCTACAGCTCACACGTTACTATATTTTAGTTCATTATGGTTGCCAACTTGTGAATTTTAAACGACAGCGAAAAAACCGGCCAAGTGCGAGTCGGACTCGCGCACGAAGGGTTCCGTACCATTACGAGGGCTGCCTTTTTAGTTCTGTCGTTTGCAAACCTCCCGTGAAGTCAGTTGTGAAAATGGAAATTTCGAAAGAATAATTTTTTAAGGGGTTTAACGCGTCTTCATGCATCCGAACTGTGGAACGCTGATATTTTGAATTTCTACGTGGTTGCTCTAGTCTTAGTGATAGGCACCGTGAAGGCCGACCAAAAACAGCCGTAACCCAGGAGAACATTGACGCTGTACGGCAACTGATCGTCGAAGATCGCCATGCGACATACCGTGAGATAGAAGCTTCATTAAGCATTCCAGGGACCAGTGTTCAAAATATTTTGCATGATCCCACAGGCGTAAAAAAATTGATCTCGCGCTGGATACCACATTTACTTAGTGAAAACCAAGAAATGCCTCGCGTTAGATGGTGTCGCAAAACTCTGCGGCAATTCAGCCGAGGATACTCTAAACAAGTTTATGACTATATCAGTGGGTGACAAATCTTGGATATATACCTACGATCCGGATTCTAAACAGCAGTCGACTGTTTGGGTGTTCCAAGATGAGCCAAACGGAGCACTTCGAAAATAATGGTCGCCACGTTTGTTGCGAAAAATGGCCACGTTGTCACCATCGTGCTCGAAGACCGTAAAACAGTTAATGCTGACTGGTGGCTGTTTGTTTACCTGAAGTTATCGGCGAGTTCCGAAAAAATAACCCAAGACGTCGTATAGTACTGCACCACGATAATGCGAGCTCGCACACCGCCCGGCAGACAATTGCGTTTTTAAAAGAGAAAAACGTCGAAAATCTGTATCACCCGCCGTACAGCCCAGACTAAAGCCCTAAAATGATTTCATCACCTTTCCAAAAAATGAAGCAACGACTTCGTGGTCAACTGTACCGGACGCCTGAAGAAGCGGTTGGGGCATACAAAACGGCCATTTTGGAGACCCCGACTTTGGACTGGAATATATGTTTCGTTAAATACCATTTAACTCTTAAATTGTCTTTAGTTTTTCCAAACGACACAACTTAAAAGGCAGCCCTCGTATCTATATTTACAACATTATACATTAGCAAAAAATGGCAAATAAATTACGTTTGGTGTATTGTTATAGCGGCAACAGACCGGCATCATCAGAAAATTTCAACTGTCTCTAGATATCGCGGTTCATGCGATACAGCCTGGTGACAGACAGACAGGCAGACGGACAGCGGAGTCTTAGTAATAGGGTCCCGTTTTTACCTTTTGGGTACGGAACCCTAAAAACAATACTAATCGCTGCAGCTTACAACAAAGCGCCGTCTTTTCACTACACGACTACCGCGTAAGAAATAAAATCATTATAACTTTGTTATATTATTATGGTGAACACGCTAAATTCCGAAAACAATAACAGCCATAGGTTTTTACTACGGACCACGTCGCCACGGCGGCAACTGACAGAGCAGTAAATACGTAGGAACATGAAGTTTCCAACTGTAGCCGAAATCTTACACGGTGTCAAAAAGCTACTTCCAGCCTAGGGTGCAAGCGACACTGTGTGACACTGTGCCTTGCCCTTTATATGAACCAGAAACAGCCATAACGCATAACAATAACAAGGGTAATCAAAATAATAAATGACGACCCGTAGCGGATCGGTTTTTGTGCCCAATTATTTTTATTGGTGTTTTCTTAATTACATTCTTTGGCGAGAACCGTGCTTGTGGTCGTTTTAATTTTTTGACACTATTCTGTCTTTGGGGAATTAAACTGTTGGCCATAAATGCTTTTTGTAATCAAATTACGGCGATTGTTTTGTTTTGATTTGATTGTACATTCATCACTTGGCAACTAAATATGAAGTGCTAGAAAAGTAGGTGCGGATTTTTTTAGACTCAATTATTATTATCCAAATGACCAATAAATACCAGAAATTACGTAAGTAATGGGAAATATCTTAATAACATTAATAAATAAATATATTTTATTACAGAATGTGTTCATGTAGCAAAGCAAACACGCTTTCTTAAATTTCTCTATTAACTAACAAATAAGATATAATTATCTTGCTTGAAAACAGTAAATAATCGATCCTTAAAATATCCGTATCTAATTTTCTAGCAACCTCTATATCTGTGCCGGGTTCGATAGGTAGGTACTTAAGTATGTAAATTATTATCTGCGCTGTCTGCCTACTTTGGCAATGGTTTGGAAACAATTGCTTTATTACTTATTCTTTCCTTAAGAAAACAAAATGATCCATTTTTTAATTATATACTAGTCCCCAACAAAACTGTATTATTTTTTATTTTGGTTTTGAAGTTACGTTATAAATAGTATTTCTATTCTACAATAGGTTACTTGTAAAGTTCAAGAAACAAAGGATAACTATTAAACTCATGCCCCACAACGCTATAAACCATAATAATAATTATGGCTCATAAACATTCATAGATTCTGATCTTTTGATATCTTTAATTGAACTCTGCTAAGTAAATACTGCATTTTGATTAGTAAGTTATACTTACGTGTTAAGTAATGGCAGATAGAATCATGTTTCTCTGTTGAACTTCTCATGTTCACGCCCAAACCGTGTCTATTTTTTGCTTGTAAATAATTCACTTTTATCGAGTCTTGTAATAGCATAAAACATGATATTTTGCGTGCTTTTTTCCACTCAAAAACCTATTGCCTTAGGTCATAGTAAAACGCGTACATTTGTACAATATTTTAATTGAAATGCAAAGGTTTTAATTATTTACTAAAGGACATCAAAGAGTGGACTTTTTTTTAATTTAAAAACCAGTTTAAATTTTGCAACTGATTTTTGAATATTAATAAAAAATAATAAAGAAATTTATATCGGGCAACTTGGCCCATACAATAAATACCTAACAGACCACCACACCACACCACACCACCACCCCCACCACATCTCTACAATCCAATGCTTTATTACATAGTATAGCTTTTGCCCGCGGTTTCGCCCGCGTGTAATTCGGTTATCGCGCGCTGTCCCCTCGGAAACTGCATATTTCCGAGATAAAAAGTAGCCTATGTCACGCTCTGGCCCATAAACTATCTGTATGCCAACACGCCGATCACGCCGATCGGTCGCTCCGTTTCGACTTGAAAGACGGACAAACATACAAACACACGAACTTTCGCATTTATAAAATTAGTACAGGTACTTAGTACGAACTATGAACGCGATCGCCTCCCAATGACATCTGAATATAAAACTTTAACTGAAAACAAGACAAAGAACTCGGAATTATAAAAGAAATACTTACATTATGCTTTTGATGGTGTTTACACTGTTACGGGCTAATACGAGTACAGTGGGGCTACCACGAAACTAAAATCGAAGTTCGTATCGTTATCGTACCGTCCCTCGTAAGAAAAATATTAGTGTCAGTGGGACGGTACAATACGACCTCGATTTTCGAATTTCGTAGTAGCCGTACCTACAGTTACGTTTGCCGTGTAAGTTTTCGGTACAAAATACGTCTCGATCCCGAAAATCTCAATTTGTAGAGAAACACGAACATCGCAAACGTTTTGCTAGAGGCGCTGTTCGTGTTTCCATATAGAGATTTTAACGCGAACGCGATCGATACGTATTTTGTACCGAAATCTTACACTAGGGGTACTGGAGGATGCAAGTGGCGAGTTGTCGTTCATTGTGGCGTTCTGAGGGGGAGGCCTTTGTTCAACAACGTAATCTGCCGGCTTTTAATGATGCTGATGATGATGATGTATGATGAAGTAATTCGACAGTAAATGCGATCAGAATTCCTCTTTCTTTAATACTTTGATAGCTGATGACAAGAACTTATTAACTGCTGCGAGCTCGCAATAGCGCCCGTTTTTAGTTCAAGTCTCGAGTTATCAAACACGCGCTGTTGCGAGCTTGCTAGCAGTAAATAAGTTCCCAGAGATGATGATGATGACGATGTCTTAACAACTCTCCTGGGTCTCCCCTGCTCCAAACACAATGACTTACTCTGTCCCCAAAAGGCCGTACCTACTCAATTAAGTTATTTGAATTTAAATCACAAAAAGCGTCAGTCAATCGGTCATTCCTTTTTTTTACTTATTCGCGATTAATGGCTGCTTAGATTACCAGCATTTTGATTCATAATTAATTAATGATTTAAGTCGATACGAAGTGTTTTTGCAGCAATTTTGGTTTAATCGCTTCATTATCAATAGAACAAAATTTGAAAAAGTTTGCAACAATAGGCACTTATCTATACAGATTGTACGGTCAAAGACTTAAATTCATGAGCCACTATGTTGAAAATTCAGTTTAATTGCAACATTTCTTGCAATCCTACTAATATTACGTGTATAAATACGAAAGTTTGTGAGTGAGTGAGTATGTTTGTTACTCCTTCACGCTGAAACGGCTGGACGGATTTGGATGAAATTTGTAATGTAGATAGCTGGATATCTAGGCAAAAACATAGGCTACTTTTTATCCCAATATTTCCACGGGATAGGGATAAAATCTCGAAACAACAACCGCTGGGCTTAGAGTCATGAAATTTGACATGATTGTTTTTAATGTAACGTCAATGAAAACCACGATTTAATTTTGGGGATTCCCACGGAATTTTTTGAAAATCCCAATAATTTCAATTCAGCTGCTGGATTTGATTTAAGTGTGCGAAGCCGCGTGTAAACACTAGTAATTTTATAAAAAATGAATCGTTTTTATCAAACATAGATAAGAAGCACCTCAAGAAAATTCATCATCATCATCATCCCAGCCTATATACGTCCCACTGCTGGGCACAGGCCTCCTCTCAGAACAAGAGGGCTTGGGCCATAGTTCCCACGCGGGCCCAGTGCGTATTGGGAACTTCACCCACACCATGCTTCGCAGGTTTGTGCAAGTTTCCTCACGATGATTTCCTTCACCGCAAAGCTCGTGTTAAATTTCAAATGTAATTCCGCACATGAATTTCGAAAAACTCAGAGCTGCGATTCGGGGTACAAGAAAATTCGCTTTCACGTTAAGAAAAACGATCCATCCGTTTGAGAGCTACGATCCCACGGTCAGACAAAGAGACACACGTTATCGTTAAACTTACAGCACCCCTTTTTTGTGTTAGGGGCTAAAAAAAAAAAAAAAAAAACAGATAGACAAGAAGAACAGATGGCGTTAGTATCGTGACGTGAGGTCCGAATGACATTTGCGTCGAGCTCGTGATTGGTTAAATTACTACATGAGCCAATCGCAAGCGCGATACAATACAAATGCTTGCGTTTGAATAAAGAGGCGTTTGTATCGATACAAACGCAAGGATCGTGTGTAACATTACGAGCCAGCTTTGCGTTTGCTGAGCGTTCGACTTGCGTTTATATCGATACAAACGAGCGCAAAGAAACGTCACGTGGAAGGTCCCTTTAGGATTGGTGATAGCGTGATACCTAGCAGCCACTCGTCATTAATGAGTTCAGTAACATATCAAAATATAATTAAATCATTATCATTTATCACTATTGCCTGCATCCGCTCCGTGACCAGCTCGTAAGCAAAACCGATGCTTCGTCAATAATCGTTTTAGTATCGATTTCTAAGTAAGTCGTTATCGTGGCGCCTCTCGAATCCCCCTAATGGGCTGTGACCGTGGAAATGCGTAATGTGTTCTAAAGCTTGTTCCTTCAATCAGCGGGCATAAAGTTATTAAAGGAATTAGGGATTGCTGGGAAGGTTCTGCGGCGAGAGAAAAAAACATTAAGAAAACACCAGATGCCACATGAAACTGTTTTTTGGAGGAATATCAGTAAATTTAAGAAAGAAAATGTCTGTTCTATACATCTTTCAACTACTACTGTACAAAAACATAGATCACACTCCTCAACCTGAACAACATTAGTTCAGCGACTTAAAAAAAATAGTTTTTTAATTTTTATTACACTTTTAAGTTTATTCGAAGAACCAATGTAAAGCAAAATGCTTGATGTTTGTAGCGTGACAGGCGACGTCCGTTGGGTTCTAGGATGGCGTACATTGAAAGCAGTATTTAATTTGTATGAAAAAAGGAAAATTCAAAGACTCTATTTTTTTTTAAAGTCGCTGAACTAATTGTTGTTCAGTTTGACAAGGACGATCTATGTTTTAATTTTTTGCTCGTATTACAGGCTACACCCGGTATGTGTACATTTTCAATCTTAATTTTTAGACAATTCGGGAATAATGGGGATTTGGTTAGAATATTCTTGGCCGAAGCGTTGAAGTAATTGTAAAAATAATTGAAATTAAAACTAGTCAAAAGGTTGAGGCGTTTTGCCCTGCATTAGGAAACTAAATAGACGACTTCGTCATTTTCTCAAACATAACACTTTCTAACTTGGCTACATCAAAAAACAACGTTCAAATTCTTAACAAAATGTATCTTCCACGAAGCTTAATATTAATTAACTTAACAATAAACAACCCGTTTAAACTAGGAACGGCCCGTAAACAAATTTGTAACAATAAAAGCGATCGTAAACATTTTGAGCATTAGTCGTGTCTACACGGACCAGTGGGTTTACAACTTCTCATTTTTATTTGATTCAAAAACATAGGATCGAATTAAAGGCCAAACACATCAAACGGTCATTACATAAAATAATTATCTGTATGTAATTAATATAATTGTAGAGGGAGAATATATGAGGTTGAGTTAAGCTAACTTAATGTCACGACAACGAGCTTATAGGTTAAAAACTTCCGTAACCCGCTGGTGTGTGTAGTGGTGCACATACCGTAAACTGGGCTTACGTTAGGATTAGGAAATTTAGGGGCTACTTTGATAGATTTAAAATGATTATAAAAAGGCAAATATTCATTAGTCGATTGAGCAAATGAAGTAAAAGGTTCATTCATGAAGGTAGGTATTTCACTGCCACAGATGGTCTAAAAAAATAAGAACATGGCGTAAAAACTGTTTTCCAAATTAGCCCCCGCATTTTAAAGGTAAGTATATTTTTCCAGGGCCAGATTTAAGGCAAAAAGATTATATGAAAGAAAAACCTCTGTTGTGGGTCTCTTTTCTTGTGGAAGCCACAGAGCTGTGGCCCCAGATGTCCCCCCTACCTAAACCTGGCCCTGTATATTTCTAATTTGGAAAGTCAAACTGGCTGCACGGAGACGTTTACTATCTACTACACGCGAGAGAGGAATTCTAGTTTCATAGATAACTTTTGTAGTGTTTGTAGACATCGAAACGCTTCATAATATAGTCTTTACCTAAATTAACCAAACTGTTTGTAACAAATTTGTTGGTGATTATGGACTGAGTAATATAAGTTTTTTTTTTACTAAAACCAAAAAGTTGTTTCTAATAAGTTGTGTATGTTTTAATAGTAGTTAAAATCAAGTAAGTATACAAAATTTTATAAAGTTAATAATTGGAAATAAAACATCCCATCGGCATTTGCGATCCCTTACTTCAAATAGCGTATCTACCGTGCTGCTACTGTGCTATAAATGTAGTTGTGTTAAATATTTATGCCGTAAGTAATTAAATATAATGGTAGATCTGTTCAAAAAAATATATCTCCTTATGTTTCAAGAAACAGATTTTTCTTTTACAGGGTTTTTCCGCACCGGTGGTATTTTTGTCATTCTGTGTAATTGGTTGTTTTAAAAAAAAGTGTACCCTTTCTTTTTTTGAAAATTTGGAAAAATATGGTTTTTCCTACACACAATCAAGAGCACAATCGATTCCGATCGTATAAAAAAAGTCCCCATTTTTTCATACAAAAATTTTATGAGAAGATATTTTGATCTTAACTTGGGCGTCCCTCCCCTCTAACCCCTCCTGCTTGCGACAACACTGTCAAATGCCGAATTTCAAAGATGCGCTATTGTCCGTAACTTCGCCTGTATCCTGCCTGTGGGAGCTTTTCACTTTCCCGTTAAAAAAAGTAGCTCATATAAAACAGGGATAGTGCAGCCTTCGATCTATGAAAGAACTTTTACATTGGTTAGTTCCAAAGATTACCACTACATACAAACGAAATTTAAATATATTTAACTAATGCAATTGTCAAATGAGCGAGGGGCGGCCCGCCCAGCCGCCCCGCCCACCGCCTTCGGACGTCTTCGGTACTCACCGACATACATACATGTAAATAAATACTTGTTTATGTATTGAAATAACATGATGTCTTACGAGGGTAGATAGTAAAAGACTTAGAATTTAGACAAGGTGTTTTGAAAAATGAATCTGGAATATTTCTCCATATTTTTTTTGACAGACGATGGTAAGCGAAGTTGTGAAACAGCGCTTGCCTAAATAAATGCCCATGCATTACATACATGATAGGGTTACTTAAACTATAAGCGTAAAGAAAATAATAAACTTTAATCGTCACGTAAAACTACCTTAAATTTCTATTTATTTACTGTTAAGGCGTGTTTTATTAATCTTGACTGTTACTGCTCAAATTAGACCCAAGCCGTTGTGTGCTCTGAAGATGAGCTCTGGTTGAGTTCGAAACGCGTCAGTGTAGTGTGGTGGTGGTGATGGATGGGTTTGTGTGATTTCTGTATGTTCTTACAGTGTGGAGGTGGAGGAACTGGATGAACACACATTTATTACATAAGCGTAGCTATCATAAGATCGCGGGTGAGCAAAGTAATTGTTTCAATTCATTTACTTATGTTTTGATAAAAAAAATTAAGATATTCAAAAAACGGGTCTTGTTTCTATATCTTATACCTCTCTATCAGTTAACAGTACCTGGGCGACCGAGCTTTGCTCGGTATAAAACTCGATAATAAGTGTTTTGCCAGAGATAAGACCAACCTAGATCGATTTGTCATCCCCGAAATCCCCTACATGCCAAATTTCATCGAAATCTGACAGTCAAAATCTTGGAAACAAAGTCTTCGGGGATGACAAATCGATCTTAGCTTGGTCTTAGCTATGGCAAAACACTTATTATATTATAATAAGAATTGCTCTTTTAAAAGTATTAGATTTAACCTATAACTTCCAATTTTCAATTACCTACATGCCACCAAAAATCCTTCTAGAGGTTGCATCCACTTGTACCACAGGTGGGACCATATCCGCGCCGGCGCAGTAATGAGCGCCTAATTAAACAATTACCGAGCGCCGGCGGCCCGCTGCGCGCGCGATTGCGCTGAAATATCATTTAGCAGCTCACATCGCGTTTGTGGGCCACGGGATTAATTGCCGATTAAGAAGTTGAGATTATTAAAGTTGGTGCTTCATCATCATCATCATCATCATCCCAGCCTATATACGTCCCACTGCAGGGCACAGGCCTCCCCTCAGAATGAGAGGGCTTGGGCCATAGTTCCCACGCGGGCCCAGTGCGGATTGGGAACTTCACACACACCATTGAATTGCTTCGCAGGTTTGTGCAGGTTTCCTCACGATGTTTTCCTTCACCGCAAAGCTCGTGGTAAATTTCAAATGCAACTCCGCACATGAATTTCGAAAAACTCAGAGGTGCGAGCCGGGGTTTGAACCCACGACCCTCTGCTTGAGAGGCGATGGGTCAAACCACTATATAGGCCACCACGGCTTACAAAAGCACGGTACACAAAGCACGGTTTACAAAGTTGGTGCTTAGTTTTGTTATATGTGATGATATATTTCTTTTAATTTAAGTGGGTGACTGAATTTAACTTTTGTGTTTATTTCTATGACTAGCTTCTTCGCAACTTCGTCTGCGATGCATTTGCTTATTGTTGTTCTATGGGAATTATGCAGTTTTTCGGGATAAAAAAATACACAGTAAGGTCCAATAGACGACACTCTGCTGTCACCTCAATTGTTAATGACACAAGATTAAAGGTGCCAACTATTGCGGCAGTGACGAGCACTGGCACGTTTACCTTATATTTAATCAGGCGTCACTGCGGAGTTTGATATCAATGAACTATAAACAATTATTTTGTACACGCGCTATCTTACGACAGTTATAGATGTGGTGAAAATAGTAGATTGTACAACAAGAGCATAAAACGAACCATTTTACCCGAGGCGTTCATATAGCCACCCGAGCCGGTACGGCGAGGGTGGATAGACACGTCGAGGGGAAAATGGGTTTAATGCTCGAGTTTTACACTCTGCTTTTCACTTCGATGGCGAGGAAATGAAATAGCAACAGTGGAAACAATGATTCACTTTCTATGTACCTTTTATTTTTTATGCATTATTATAATAATTCCATTATTTTAATTTTACTGATTTATTATGATTGATTTTTAGTTTTATATAAATTAAAAAATATTTAAAAAATATAAAAAATATAAACAAACTTTTTTGTTTGTGGCTGTTGACGCCTAAATTACCTTGGTCTTGAGTTGGTATTAGACGAAGATTTTATTTTATGCATTAGAGCATAAAAAGTAATTTTATCTCGCCTAGATACAGCATAAACACGAACTTTACGAGCATGAGAAGTGAAAAAGTTTTTTTTTATCGTACAGCAGGCAACGAACAGGCTGGTCACCTGATAGTAGGTGATCACCGCCGCCCATGGGCAGGTACAGCATTATTAGGACTGCGGGTGGGTTGCCGGCCTTGCAATAGGCGATACACTCGCCTTTACTTTTTACACAGGCCGAGTAAAAATATGCTTACTTAACCGCTGCACATTTTGACGTTTGTACTTTTTGCCACGTACACAGCCGGTCCGTATAGACATGTTGACTCCTGCACATTCCAACTATTGGACATTTTGTCACGTTGTTTACCCATTCCCGGAATGTGTCCAACATTTGGTCGCAACATTTGTCATACCTCTTGGTACCTTACCTTGATGCCTTAAAAGGGGTGTTTTGATCGTGAGAAATATCCTTAAATAAACTTCCTGATTAATTGTTTTAATCACTGCAATTAATGCAAGGTATGTGCGTTAATTAACTTTGTGAACAAACGATTGCGTATCCTTCATATCAAACAAATGACTTGGAGCACGGTTAACGTAATAACTCAGAAGTTCGGCGTTTCTTATCTCATACAGAATAACTTATCGGCGGCCGTCCGAGCCGCCATCTTTGTATTGAAATTTAACAACAATATATTACATTTGTTTGTTAAGTTAATTGTTAAATGGAGAGGCTCGTTATGCTCGCACGCATGCTTTATTGGATCGGCGCTTGCGCGAACTTATATTCTTTGATTGTAAAAGATGCGTCCGGTTTTCCTTTTTCAAAATCTCAACACCCGCGGCCATAAATGGTAACTTATTTCGCCGATTCAAGACTTCATAATAAGCAATTAAAATTAAATATCATAGTTTAAATTAAATTAGTCTAAAAAATAATTAGTATTCAAAAGGAATGCGTACAAATCAGTGCCCGTATCCTAATACCCCGAGGCGTCTCAACTGTCCGCTCCGAAATTTAATAATGAACGAAATTAGTCGTTATTTACGATATTAAATTTATGGCAGTTTATTTTAAAACAAACACCAGCCGCCCATGTTTGGGCCGCCACCATACATCCCGCCCGGAACATTAACGTCTGTAACGACCTACTTATGTAAGATATTTACTGCCAACTGCGTCGCCGCAGTCACGGGCTTCTATAAGCACCGCAACGCGCAAGTTTACGTTAAGTTAGCCATGTTTACAATCAAGAAAAGCTAACGCAAACGCGCCGGTAACCGTTGATCGTTTTCGATTATAAATATATCGCGTGGAAGTCGGCTCGGGGCTCTGAAGAAACATAATTAAAAGCAATAACGCGAGCTGATTGGCTGGCATCAGATAGCTACAGGAATACGATTAATTTTTACGATAACAATTATTAGGGAATTTCATTAGGAATGCAAATACTGGGCATTTACGTCGTGATTGAGTCCATTTTGTTTTAGTGCGTATTGTACGAGTTTTTCGGCTGTACTGGGCGCACGTGCAACGTGGGAAGAGATTAAACGCAATTAAAGCTTGTTTTACATATTAATTACGTTTGTTTCACAATAAGCATTCAAAATTAACAACGAGCCCATTGCATCATCATCATCGGTCGAAAGACGTCCACTGTTGCACAAAGACGCCTCCTAAGAGCGGTACAACGGATGACAGCTCAGAAATCAAAAATATTTACCTATTTGTAAATCATAGGTAAAAAAAATATTGGTGAAAAAAAACTGTTTTACCTGTTGGTGTACAAATATACACTTGCATCCACCGCTTGTCCGCAAATCTTGCGATATCGTCCCCTATTAGTGAGAGGCCTGTCAAGTGCCAACGCTTCGTCTTCCAGTACCACTACCATGAGTTTACAGCGACCGTACTCGATAGCGACGGCGTAAATTATTTATAGGGGCGCTGTACAATTTTCGCTATTCGTCGCTATCGAGTACGGTCACTGTAAACTCATGGTAGTGGTTCGTAGTCGCAACTCGTGAACTTTTCCGCCAAAAGTTTTCTGTTCTTCGAACGCTTTGCATAGCCGAATATTAGTTTTTCCTAATTTGTTTGGTCGAATGATTGTTTTTATGAAAATCTTTTCTGAATTTAAATGACATATCGTCACTACTTTTAAAAAAAGTCGTATCACAAAATGGATAATTTTTATCAGTGCAATTTATGACCATTACGTCAAGGTTCAATTTTGTTGACGTATTGATTTGAGATACGAGATTTTTTCAAAGTAGTGACGATATTTCAATTGTTACTTAATTGTGAATACCTTACATAGATAAATAGTGATACAATTATTAACAAACAGTTTTTAGATGGGTACTGAGAATTGGTTAAGACAGGTATTTTATGCAATTCTATGAAAAGTAGATTGGTTTTATTATAGATAATTTAAGCAATGCGTAAGAATAATTCGCCCATTATTCTCATACGATGATTTTTGGGGTTCACATTTTTTTAACCCGATATTAAACGTTATTCATTAAACTCTTATCTACTTATATATTATATTCTTAATCAGCCCACACATGCAATCAGACACCATACATACAAACGGACTTCCTAATCACATAAAACATTTACAAACAGTATTCAAACTATCCCTGCCTCGGGCTAAAACCGAATTTAATTATTCCGAGACCCGACGTCTAAGCCATTTGCATAAAACAACAATAATTTATCTATATAAGAAATTAACCTCTTGCCTTACTCAACTGGGGCACGCCGACCGTATACTAAAAGGGTTTAATAAGTTTCATGTTTTTGTACGCTCGTTTAGTTTTTGGAGTTCCGCTGGTTTGGCATCAGAACGTAATAACGTAAGCCCTCGGGACGTAGTGAAATAATATGTACTTACGTAAATCGTAATACATAAAAGTTGGCAAAGGTAATTTAATTTATTTTTCACTTCTCATGCTCGTAAAGTTCGTGTTTATGCTGCATCTAGGCGTCATAAAAACACTTTTTATGCTCTAGTGCAAAAAGTTAAATTTTCGTCTAAGACCAAGGTAATCAGGTGTCAACAGCCACAAACAAAAAAGTTTCTACATATTTTTTATAATTTTTAATTTATATGAAATAAAAATCAATCAAATCAATCAAAATAAAACAATAAACTAAAAAAAAATAACTATTATTATTATAATAATGCATAAAAAATAAAAGTTACATAGAAAGTGAACAGTTGTTCCCTTCCACACTGTTGCTATTTCATTTCCTCACAATCTAAGTGAAAAGCAGTGTAAAACTCGAGCATTAGACCCATTTTCCCCTCGACTTGTCTATCCACCCTCGCCGTATCGGCTCGGGTGGCTATGAACCCCTCGGGTAAAATGGCTCGTTTTATGCTCTTGTGTAGATTGTACTTGTGAAAGTAAGCGGTCGATATGTATTTTCAGAGTGCACCCCAGTTCATGATAACATTCGAATTTCAAAAACCTTTTCCAGCCAAGGGGATAAAAAGCGTTTTTCCACGCAGATATCGAAGGATAAAGAAAGCTTTTTCGAGCTAGTGAGATGAAAAATTGTGTGTTTCGCTCGGCTGTAGCTGTAAAATGGTTTAGCATCTCGTGCCTTTGTGCGTGCGCAGGATTCTTCTTTTGATTGAATCCTAGAATCCTTCGCTTGCTCGGGTTTCAATATAAGCACTCGTGCCAAACAGTCACTTTCCAGCCTTGCATAACAAATAACTATTGTGTATCTGCACCAAATTTCAAGTCAATCCGACTACCATGAGCCGGTGAAATAGGTACAACTTGCAACTTTTGAATACAGCCTGCATACCATACGTTCTACAAGTGAAATAAAATCTTGCAAAACGAAAAACCCTGCCTGCCCAAAAACCTAAGAAGGTAAAGTTTTGCATACAGATTTCCTTTACGATGTAGAAAAATAATAAATTAGGAAATCAATAAATAGTAGATTGATAACCAAGGGTGGAAAGTGACCCATTTCACATGAGATATTTCTGGCGCTCGAACGAACAAAGTGAGAGCGCCAATAGTTCGAGTGGAAATGGGTAATTTCACCCGAGTTAGACACTCTACTTTTCATTTCGACTGTGAGGAAAGTAAAATACAAAAAAAAAATAGAATAATAATAAATTGAATTTACTTATATCCAACCTCCAACGGTACCTTTTCGACCTGGCCACTTGCCACGGCCGACTAATAAAAAAAAACGAGTTAGTCACGACCAAGGAGCTTATATACAAAACTGGAGGTTGAACGCCGAACGAAGAAGTTTGACCTTTATTACTTATTATATATTCCATCTCTTTCTTTCACATTTCACGAATGACTTCCATCTCTTTCTTAACCTAACTAAAGAAAGAGATGGAATATGTTCGTGACGTAATAAAGATCAAATTTCTTGTTTTAAACGGATGTTCGGCGTTCAACCTCCAGTGTTGTATTAAGCTCCTTGGTCCCGACGTGCATCTAGATGGCCATGCCAAAACGTGAAAAAAACGTGTCATTGACGTAACTCAATTATCTTCGACTCCGTGGCTAATCGAAAATTAAAAAAAAAACTTTCCACCCTAGAGATGAAAACGCAATTTTCCACCCGGCTATCTACCCATGAAAATTAAACTTTCCGAACAGGAGACATGAAAAATAAATAAGGCTTTACCTATTTTGCAAGGTATTCATCACTCTAATCACGTAATCACTTACAAGTAAAAACTACTAAGTAACTCAAGATTATCAAAAAGCGCTTTCCCCACGGAACCAGCAGCATTGTTCCACGTACAACTTGTACTCGAGCTCGTGACTCAAAATAATCAATTAGCTGAGAATCTGTCAGGACGCGTTGAGTTGAGTCTGACGGACGGACCGATTAGCTCACTATGTAGATTTGCACAAGTAATACTTAATTATTTAAATATATTAATGAAGGCTGCGGAGGTCTTCAATTGACTTTAACTAATAGATAGTATTTAATTACTTTGGTTAAATAAGTATTTTAATTGGCTCCGGTGTAACGGTGCGGTGTTGAGTAGATTATGTACTTGCCTGCATCGGTTTCCGTTCACAAGATGCACTGGCGAGCAAAAACAACGGGCCGCTTTCATCAAAGTTGTATGAAAAATATCTCGCTATTTTTGCTCGACAGTGGTGTAAGCCAGTAGTTTTGTCGTGAAATTTTAACGAAACAATTAAGTATAATGTCCAAAAAAGTTCATGGTCATGTGTTTAAAAAAGTTTAGCTAGAATGTATAATGAGACACATGCAAGTGGTCATTATACTTATGTATAAGGAAGGAACTAAGACAAAGTGTCATTAATACTTCTTGTCGAGTTATCATTACGTTTCTAACCATACACAGTTTCTCTTAGCGACGCCGAAAAATATATAACGAATAATTTTTCGATACTACGATAAATATACGATTTGTTGTTTTTTTAGTAAACAAAACACCAACGCGTGTCGTGTTACAACAAAGCAATGATGTGGAAACTAGCTTTCGCTACTTGCTCTATTACTTATTCTGTGCTTTTGCATACAAAAGCTGATGACGTTTTCCACCCTCTACACGACACGTGAGTTGTTGAGCAATTTTTGATATATTTATGTTGTCATTCAAAACAATCCAAGTTTGTACGTTTCGTGTTTCGTTTTTTAAATAGTGGTAAATATTAACTCTGGCCGAAATTAGCTTTGCATGAAGAATCCAAAAAATAAAAACCGGCCAATTACGAGTTGAACTCGCGTGGAGAGGGTTCCGTACAATACCAAAGTCAATGTTTTCCTCTATATTTTTATTAATAATACATTTCTTCCATATGTTACCACTTAAGTAACCGATTATTATGAAGTATATTCGTTTTTTTTCAGATCCGAAATCTTAAAATGTAGACGTAACTGCACGAACAATGCAACAAAGACATGCTAAAGGAATCCGACAGGCAATTGGATTCCACATATTAGTAAGAATGATTTACCTGTATTTGCATATCGAGGAAACCCGGGCCGGTATAATTGGAAAGTGCCCGAGGCGAGAGTTATTTATGGGTCCCATACATCAGGAGCGGAAAACCAACACTACCTGGATGCAAATGCATCATGGTTTTTGAACCGTAGCCAAATGCGGTGAGAGGTAATTTTGTTTGAGTAAATAGAAGAAAAATAATTGTGTTTTTTTCTCTGTATTGAAATAATGAAATTGGTGAATAGAAAAGAATGAGAATAGTCTAATGATATTTATAGGAACCTAAATGTGTGCGACAGGAACCTTCGTCGTCAAGATTATGTTAAATTTCAAAGGACTTTGTTTTGCAATACTGAGTCAACTCACTATCATTTTGCAATACAATGTCAACTGTTAAAATTATTTTCTAAGGGTTGACATTGTATTGCAGAATTAATCAGGGTTGGCACACTATTGCATAACAGGTCCTATGTAATTTCAATATAAATTTCGAATAACTCAGAGGTTCGGGGTTAACAGAATCGAAGCAGCGTCCCTATGCTTGGGTGGTCAAAGGTCAAACCGGAAACCGAAAAAAATGGTGTATTTGAAGTTCCCAATCCGCACTGGGCCTGCGTGAAAACTACGGTCCGACCTCTTTCATTCCGAGAGGCCTGTGTCCTGCAGTGGGACGTTATAGCCAGAGACGATGATAGACGATTATCTTTGTACAGTCACCAGCATTAATATCTGCCACAGGGGAGCGTGCACAAATATCTGACACGTCCTTCCGGCCCAAGAAATAGAGTCGTATTCGTATCAGATATTTATGCACGCTTGTTGTGTCAGATATTGGTGGTTGGTGACTGTACAGTCAGCAAAAAATATATCAATACAGCCAAAGTGCCAAAAATATATACATGACTTTAATGTTCAGGCAATAAAGTCCTGTATACACATTTTTGCCACTTTGGCTGTATTCATATTTTTGTTGCTCACTGTATATGAGTGAATATTCTAATATAAGTAAAGTAAAACATCTGACAGAGCACGCGGCACCGCACCCACGCCATGGATGTCAATGCATCCACAATGAAGTTGGCACGGCTGATGCAAATGAACTAAAACAGTAGACGAGCACGGCTATCTAATTCAATTGTGCCCACGTCGCGTCGTATGCTAATAGCGACAACCCTGCGGCGACGGCATGCTGGGCCTGCCGGGCTCACGTGCCCCTAGCATGAGTTTGCCGGATATTGGAAGGTGACAATTGGTTTTAGTCAGTTAGGATCTTTCTACTCAATCCTACTAAATATACGTACAGGCACTAGCACCAGTATCTGACACAATACAGTGCATAAATATCTGACAAGACTCTATTTCTAGGGCTGACCGCGGCCAGCAGATATTAAATACGAAAATGGTGTCGTGTTTGTTTGTTCTTTGACGCTAAAACCACTTCAAAGATTTGAATAAATAGAATTTAGTAAAATCTCTATGTCGAAGACACGGAAAAAGGCTAGTATGACTAACTTAACCATACATCCTGTTATGAACGGAACCGGCCCGCTCTCAGGTACTCTACTCTGTCCTATAGTATTCCCGAAAAACCACTTGTTCTCCGTACATAACTACCATCTTACCAAACCAGGACTGGAAGAAGCCAAATAGTTCCTTCTTTCCTAAGAGATTTCGGTAATGTAATTGAGGAGGAGTGTTATTTACAATTGCGACTAAAAGAAGTGAGCACGAAGCGGCAACGGCCGGCGAAGCGCCAGGACCGAATTATGTAATACCTATCTATATGGTTGTGTACGGAGAATAAGGGAAAAATTACTAGTTTCATAAAAATAGTGTAACGTGTGTGTGACACGTATCGCTAGTCGAAAGTGTAATTTATTTGATAAAGTAGAGCTGTGAACAGAAGATCAATAAAACTCTATCTCAGTTAATTGATAATTTATAAAAAACAATAAGAAGACATTTCTGAAATCGTTACCAACAGCACTGAAATAAATTCACGCACAAAAAATAATTGAAAAAAGTTTGAAAAATCGTTTTTACGTCTTTACGAGTACTAGGTCCTACCTAACTACCTAAAAAAACTGGTTTCGCTATAGAACATACTAACCTAACGTAGCAGTCACGTAGGAGTCATATCTAACCTTTAACTTACTCGTACTACGTAATATAGGTAACTTTGCTACCTCATCTTTGTCCATTTATTACGAGCATTGTGGTGTCCCCACGCAGTCCTGTCTCCATAGTGTGACAACAAGCGCGCGCCATGTTTCTCATATTATCTGGACTTGCATCTATTTATTGAATTGTTAAAGTGATTTGCTTGTACTCGTACACTGCCGTTCTAAATTTATTCATTATACTAGAAGTGTAAAATATTTTATTGTCTATGCAAAGATCTACGTTTTGTTTGAGAAACATACATAGTAGTACCTACCTATAAGTGGGATATCGTTAGACTACCATCGCGAACAGGGATTATTGAGCCATTCGGCACTTTTCATATGTTTAACTGTATTATACAAAATAGTAGTAAATACGATAGATAAGTTTACTTAGGGGCTGTTTCACCATCCATTGATTAGCGTTAACCGACGGTTAAATGTGATGCCGTCTCCGTCTATTCGAACAAAACAAATAGAGACGGCATCACACCTAACCGCCAGTTAACACTAATCAATGGATGGTGAAACAGCTCCTTAGTGTGACAATTGAATAGAATTGAATCATTTAGCAAATGTTCCAAAATGTTGTTCAATGCTTTGCTGCTTTTATAAGTATCTAACGTAATCAATAGAGCTTTTGCACACCGATTAAAAAGCAAATGGGAATAACTCGACCCTCTATCTCAGCGCCTACTCAAACCGAAGGGCGCTAAAAAGGTTCCAATTTTCCGCTCGATTTGCGTCCGAAACGTAACATCCTCCATTATAAAACTAAACAGTCATGCTCCGCGCATAGACAATTAAAAATAAAGCGAATGAGTCCATGCCTCGTAAAGACCCCATTCCAAGTAATTAATTAGCTGTAAACAAGGGCGATGATTCTACGAAAAGCAAATAATAATCGTAGAAAGCTTAGTCGGCGTAAAATTAACAATACCACCTGATTTTCTAGTTTTTTTTGTGACGCTGAAATTAATCGGGCGTCAATTTCGTTCGACAAAGGAAGCCGTTGTTTCCTTTCTTTTGTTGATCTACGAAATTACATTAAATTGATTGTTTAACTGGTGTTTCAGAGAAATTGAATAGGCGCTTCAAAGAAATGTGTTTGTTTGTTGTACTAAAGCGAAATGTGCGTTTTTATATAAAGGGCTATAAGTAAATACAAAGGTAGGAAATTGTGTGACTGAGAGTGTTTTTAAGTACCTATAGGTAGGTACGATAGGACATTCTTAGATGTTTGAGAGATAGGTATAGGTACACGAGTTTCTTGCTTAGATAGGTACCTACCTATAGCATTATTAACATAGCAGGTATGAATAAAGTTACTTCCCACTGTATTGTGTATCTACTTATGTGTAGGTACAATTGTTTACCTACCTACGCTTAGATTTTGTAAACCGCAAGCAATATTACCTACCTAATATGATTCCACTATCTACCAATTACATATTTTTTACTAAAGGTTTATAAATAAAATAAATTAATACTTACATATAACTAGCAAGGCGTCCGGCTTTGCGCGGATAGGTATAGTTTTGGGGAAAAAGAGGTGAAAACTGGAAAATGTGAAGTGCCTTTGTCACAGGAACAATATGTAGAATACTTATGAGCGTTTTACCTACATCACTAGTAAACAAACGCAGCCAAGTGGTTTTCATATATTTTTTTAAACTAGTAAGTATAAATTACATAAAGAGGGGTTGAAGAGAGCCATCCATACTAATATTATAAATGTGAAAGTGTATGTTTGTATGTTTGTCCGTCTTTCACGTCGAAATGGAGCGACGGATTGACGTGATTTTTGACATAGAGATAGTTAATGAGCCAGAGAGTGACATAGGCTACTTTTTATCCCGGAAAAATGCAGTTCCCGAGGGAACAGCGCGCGATAATCTAAGTGGACGAAGCCGTGGGCAAAAGCTAGTAAATAAACCCGAACTGGTTAACCACCCAAGTTGTAGCAAACACGAATAATTAATTTTCGATACCTTCCTACTCTTCCGATACGAAAATTTATGTAAATCATCGTTCAGATTGCTTGTGGTAGGGTCATTGTTCTAGATCCGTCCGGATCGGTACCATCTTACTCGAAGATGATGACGATTTCGGATAACATGAGAACACCCTAGAGACGCCAGACGGTGCCAGTACCTCTAACAATAATTAAATCTATGTAGGATCCTTTTTAATTAGCCATGTGGCAGGTACCGGGAGCTAGTGACACCGGCAGGGCGGGGCTCAGAACTGCGAGTCAGCGTGTCCTGATTACTTGGCCACGCCCGCGCAATCTCTGTCATAATACGCTATGACAAAGCAACTTTTTAATAAATATACTCCTTCCTAATTGTTTGTTTTCCGGTTTGTTGGGCTAGTGATTTTTGATAATGATATGGGAGCTTGCTGTGGTGAATAGTTATGCAGGTAAAGTTATCTCCTACCTACAGTAAACTTTGAACATCAGTGCAATAGGGTAATAGGTAGGGATGGGCCGAATATTCGTTTTATATTCGGTATTCGGCATATTCGGCAGGTTTACCGAATATTCGGTTAAATCACCGAATGTTCGCCAAAGTTGTACTCTTCTCTTTACTGTATTGAGCCATGTATGAGATGAGTGTTAAATATGTTATTTTTATGAGGTACAGTGAGGCTTTCTGTTTTTGTCGACACTGTAGCTTTATTTCCAACAACAGCAGATAAAAAAGATGGTTATTAATAAAAAATATATAAGTACCTATGTAGCTGATTTAAGAGTGATTTTTATAACAAAAATGTTAATACAATTATTAATGAGGTCTTTATTGTGAGAAATTAAGCAATTTTTTTTTGTTTTAATCAAGAGTTGCATGATTTCAACAAAAATGAATCATATTTCTAGTTTCTACTTAGGAATCAATTATACCTACCGAATATTCGTATTCGGTGAAACCCATGTTCGGCCCATCTCTCGGGTAATCCGTCACTTAGATTATTAGAAAATATTGGACACGTATTTTTTTCTTGTATCAATCATACAAAAAAAACCGGACAAGAGCGTGTCGGACACGCCCAAAATAGGGTTCCGTAGCAATTACGAAAAAATTCAGTAATGATTTCGTATTTTATATGGAATCTTCCAAGTTTAGGTAAATTTTATACCGTAGGCTGCTATTTACTTTTAAACTACTAATAATTTTCAAGCAAACTTAACCACTATAGTTTTCCTTGTAAGTTTGATATACTTACTATCATCCTGAATTTTTCAAGTTTTTCCACCCACCGGTTTAGATTTTAGAGGGACGCTCGATTTTAATGAAAATTTGCACTTTAAAGTTGAATATTTCGCAAACAAATCACTGAATCAAAAATCGTCTTAGCAACCCCCTAATGGTTTTAAAAGACCTATCTAACGATACCCCACACTATAGGGTTGGATGAGAAAAAATCACCCCACTCATGTCTATGGAGGTAGGTACCCTAAAAAATTTTTTTTAGATATTTTTACAATACAAATAATTTATTTGTCAAACATAGGTTAAAATAGTTGGTACACTGATCATAGATTTGTATCACTATGCTGCGCCGAGGGCATACAAATATAAATGTCTTGTAGGTAGGCACATTCAGTCATGCAGTAAACTAAATAAGTCTAAAAAAGTTGCAGAACTATCATTTTAATGTACCTTTTGTCGGCATAGTTTTCAACTGCAGCTTTCTAGCATTGATAGTTCCTGAGCAAAGCCGCGGACGGACGGACAGACACAGACATAGCGAAACTATAAGGGTTCCGTTTTTGCCATTTTGGCTACGGAACCCTAAAAATTACAAAGATGAGCGCGTCAAAATTCGGAAGTAACAGCCCGTGTGGTCACGCCATCCTAAAAATTTCGAACAGCGTCACGTCACGCGGAACTTTAACTGGCTAACATCTCCATCATTTTTTGTTAAATTGACAAAAGAAACAATACTTAATGTCCCAATCTTTTCAGATAATATTTAAATGAAAAATAGGTAATATAAATTTATTATTACCTATTTTTCATACCCAGGAATCTCAATTTTCCCAGGAATAGTGTGTACGTGGTGAACTCGCAACAAATATCATTGGCGTCAGAAATAGCCAGTAAAGAATAAAACTGTACCATTATCAATTGCCGTGTAGACCAGTCTTAAAGCAGTTTTGTTTATCAAATGAGGGCTATCGTTTTTTGTCTCACTAATGGCGCACTGTTGCGTGAGGTTTTTAAGTATGGCTTTCAAAGTCTGTTATTACGGACGTGAAAACAAAGTTTAGATTAAAATCATATTTAATACACCTTAAATCGTACCATAAAAATTTCGAGCACGTCACAGTGTTGCATAGTCCCGTTTTGTTCGGAAAAAAGGGAGGACAAAGGTTCCGAAAGACAAAACTGTCTCAAAACACAGACATTCATTGCCCGGACGCATATTTGCCATAATTAATTTCAGATATTGCAAAATATTCACAAAATTATTCTAATCCTACAATATTATAAAATGTGAAAGTTTGTGAGTGAGTGAGTATGTTTGTTACTCTTTCACGCTGAAACGGCTGGACAGATTTGGATGAAATTTGGTGGAAAGTTAGTTTATAACCTGGATTAAAACATAGGATACTTTTTATCCCGATATTCCCACGGGATAGGGATAAAATCTCGAAATAACAACCGCTAGGCTTAGAGTCATGAAATTTGGTATGTAGGTAGTTGGACGTCTGGAATAAAACATAGGTGACTTTTTGACCCGGTATTCCCACGGGATACCTAGGGATAAAATCTTGAAATAACAACCGCTGGGCTTTGAGCAATGAAATTTAGTATGTAGGTAGCTGGACCTCTGGAATACACATAGGCTACTTTTTATTCCGATATTCCCACGGGATAGGGATAAAATCTCGAAATAACAACCGCTGGGTTTAGAGTCATGAAATTTGGTATGTAGGTAGTTGGATGTCTGAAATAACACATAGGCAACTTTTTGACTCGATATTCCCACGGGATACCTAGGGATAAATCTTGAAATAACAACACTGGGTTTAGAGCCATGAAATTTAGTGTGTAGGTAGCTGAACCTCTGAAATAACACATAGGCTACTATTTATTCCGATATTCCCACGGGATAGGGATAAAATCTCGAAATAATAACCGCTGGGCTGAGAGTCATGAAATTTGGTATGTAGGTAACTGGACATCTAGAATAACACTTAAGTGACTTTTTGACCCGATTCCTACGGGATAACTAGGGAGAAAATCTCGAAATAACAACCACTGGGCGCATTCTTCTTGGCAATGATGGTCTTTCCGAAAGTGCTGGTATTTTAAAAAATGACGTTAAAAGTGCCCATTGCGGCCTATTTACTGAATAAATGATAATGAATTTGAATTTGGATAGGGAAAAATTTTTGAAATTTTAGCACTGGGTTTAGAGTTGAATTTTATACAGTTATTCACAACACAACCTCAATGAAGACCACGATATAAATTTTGAAATTTCCAGGGGAATTTTGTAAAATCCCGAAAATTTCAATTGCAACTACCAGACCGAATAGTTTACGCGTGCGAAGCCGCGGGTAAAAGCTAGTTATAAATAAACCCGCGTAGCTCACCCAAAAACTATGAGATTTAACATTTCGGAGACCTCACGCTACACTAGCGCCTCTAGTGGCGAATTCATTTGCGATAGCCCTCATTATCATAATCATCCAATGTACCTATGACATATTTTCCACGGAAAGTAGACTTATTGCCTTTAATGAGCTCCCGATCACACAGTGCACATGCATGGCGTCATAATCACATGTAGCAAATGTAACTCAATTAGCCGTCAATCACTTAAAACAGTCATTCGTAAAAGGATCCCTAGTTGGTTGAAATCGCTTGACAAGTAAATGCTAAAATACGTGCTTAACAACGTAAAGCAGCGTTTCCACCAGAGATGTGCGAGAATGTGTTGCGAGAAATGGTTTTCATTAACCAATAGAAACGCTTCATTTACCCATCCTCGCTCCGCTCAGCTGTTTCCACCAGAGATGTGCTGTGCGAGGATGTGTAAATGAAACGTTTCTATTGGTTAATGAAAAACACATTCCTCGCACCACATCCTCCCACATTATTGGTGGAAACACTGCATAATGCTTGACGAGATTTAACGCAATATCAAAACATAAGTGTACACCTCGATGAAGCAATTTTGACCGTCTAGGAATCCTTTTATTAACCGACTTCAAAAAAGAAGGTTCAATAGTTGGTGGAATAAAAAATAATCGAAAATGTATACCTTTATTTTTATCTACATATAAACACGGTGTACGATACGATATTGCTACATCATACTTATGCTAGGAGACCAGTGCATTACAAATTTAATTAATCATTACCTACTTACAAAACCTTCAGCCGTAGTCTTTGGCACAACATCTTTGAACAGGCAAAGATTCTAGCATTCAGTTCCATGAGCTTAGAACTACTTTATACAGTGTGGACTTATTTAGTGACAATAAGGAAAAGTTCAAGTGGCAAGCCGCCGCGAGTAGCTAGTTCTAAAAGCAGCGTTGAAATTGATAATATTCTTTCACTGGTTAAATTGTATGAAACTTATTTATAGATTTACAGTTAAAAAAGTGGGCCGCATATTGAGTTTTTTTGTTATTGACGCACGTTTTCTGATTGTACTGTGAGTCATTGTATTGTATTGATATCTACCAAATACCTACTTACGCGATAACGTCATGTCATCGTATACAACGTATTTTTCTTGATGGAAATAATAATAATTGTTATAGTATCAACACGTTAGATGTGTCATAATTTTACTACGTAGAGGTAGATGAGTGAATGAGAAAAGCCTTTTAATTATTTGTAAAACCTTATAGAATTATAATACTTCAATTGTCACTAAATAAAGTTCCAATAAGAATAATCAAAAATGTCATTTGTAACTTGAAAAATACTCGTCCATATTTAAGGACTTGCTTAAATCAATTAATTTAATACCTAACAAACTTTTCCGACCTTGGATTTCCAAGCTTAAGGTGATTAGCACAAGGTTTAAATCAATTCAACTTCCAAAGGCGGTATAAATTTAAATTACACAATGTACATCTCACATTTTGTGGTAACACGTTTTATAAAATAAAAATAATAATTATGCCTTACAATTCTATTGCTGTAACACATTCTAACTCAATAAAATAAAAGATTCCATAAAATTTAATTTGGATAAAATAAACAAAAAGAAAAAATCCGAAACACACCAGGAAACAAAATATCAAGATCGATCCAAATAATTATACAAGAATAAACCATTAAATTATGTTAATTAATTATACAATATTGTGATTTAACTACAAAGAATTGACTACAATTATGACGAGAGCAAAAATTTATATTAAAATACGTATATCCTCGTATATTCTTATCTTATATTGAGTATTACATTGAATAGAAACTTTTGGATTGAGTCAATACGGTGGTAAACGAAAGATATGTATAGAAATCGTAAATCCATAGTTTTGTACAAAAATTTAACTTCACATAGTTAATGTTCTATGATAACTTAAAAAAATGTAGATAATATAAGCGCAAATTACAACTTTAAAATGCATGAAATGGCTACTAAATATCGAATTAGGTGTCGAATTCGACGAAAGAATAAAGCAAATTAATATTAGAGAAGATACTTTAGTCCACTACCAACCCACAGATGTAGCACAAGATAAAAAATCTTAATCACATTCATCATAACATTTACCTTCGTTACTAATTTCGCTAAAGGTGGAGTATTCGTAACACGAAGAGGATTTGGACTCCGCTACTAAGTTACTCAAGGACAGAACTTACTCGCAAAAATGTTAATTTAATAACTTATTAAGTAACAAACGCCACGTTTTAATTACAAACTGTATAAAAAAATATCAACTGGATATCTAGTAGGGTACATTCTATGACACTCGCACAGCCGCAATTATGGTTCACTTGTGACACTACAATGCCCATTGGTTCCTTCAATATTGTCAGGTTTAGAAATATTTACATCATTTTTAAAAGTAATAATTTAAAAAAACATAAGACCAATTTTTGAAATATACGTAACTCAGAAACACCATTCGATAGTAGTATAAAACTGCGTATTGCTTCTACACCAAAAAATTAGTGTTGTGCTCGTAATTTCAAATAGTACTTCCACAAATCGGTCTTATGTTACTTTTCCAGTTTCACAGTTTTATAGGACAAACAAAGTGATGTGCTCATCGTATCTTTCAACAGCTACAATCAAGAAAAAATGTTTTTCACCTCAGCACCTCATACAGGCAGGTTTTGCTATGAGAAATCAGTGAGCAAAATCGCATTTTGCTCACTCCGTGAGACAAAGTAACTTTTTAATATTTTTTTTAAATGCTGAGTACAGGTTGGGTCTACTCACTGAATTCCAAATATTTGAACTTTACTTTGATCTGTCATTTCACTTCAACTCGAAAAAGCAAGAGATAGGATCAAATTTGTCGATTACAACTTAAATTAAATTTTGGTATTAAAAATATATCGAAATATTTCCAAAATGTAAATTTTTCCGATCTTTTAATAAAGTATGCAACCTCGTTGCACGAAAGCCGCTTCTCTTGTTTTTTTTTTATAAAAGAATTCCGTATACGCCTCTACAGTATAATTATTATGTGTTTAATTGAATGATTTTTAACTTATGTTTAGTAATAGAAATCTTAATAAAAATCATATTTAAAGGTTTAATTGTTCAACCTTTTCAAATTACCCCGAGATGAGGCTTTTTGCAGTATTAAAAAATAAGTGTGACATAGTACAAGAAGTTAAGATTGCATGTTATGAGTATGCGATTTGTATGTAGCTACTGGACTCTTTTTATGGTTTAAATGTAATTATTATATTGATAATAATCGGATTCTATTTAAAAAAAATGTGTTTTTTTGTAAACAGGTAGGTATATTATGTGGTTTTATTCTTATGTTACATTTAAATTATGTTCTCGCTGCTGAGGTGAAAAATTGTATGTGTCACACGAGACCAAAGTTTTTTTGCATCTCGTGTATTTCAATCCCTTGCTGATCTCAGGATTCTAACCTAGAATCACTCGCTAACTCTCGTGATTCAATATAGAATCCTTCGCTTACTCGGGATTCAAAATCAACACTCGCAACAAAAAACAACTTTGCTCTCTTGTTGCACAAATAACTATTGTTTAAGAGTAGGTACTGAACCTTTTCCACACATGTTATAATGTACCTATTTAATGAATGAGCCCTCAATGTAAGTATGTGAAACATCATTTCGGCGCCTCACATGTCGCGCACATATCGGCAACTTTCACATAGTAGGTATTTGACACTAACTCCGTGTTACAAACGTTTTTTAACAACAGAAGCTTTCACTGAAGCTCAGAACTCCGACGTATAATTAATTACCAGACTGACTAGACAGCCGGTTGTGAAAATGAGTCTAAAACTAAAGTGTTGACGGTTACAATACAAACACGTTTCATTAAGACGATTCAAAATTTGACTATGCGCCTATATCTAACACCGATAAGGCTGCTGTATTGACCTCAATCGAATCCACATATAGTAAGGCTTGGAAACTTACGGCATAAAATCCCGCTGAATAAGAGAATGAATAAAACGTAATACGTAATAATCAATAAGAGTAATAAAACGTTAGGCGCAAGCACACAGAAGAGACGTGGGACGGGGGCGGAGTAGGGTTGCTTACGTCAGACTTTGTCCTGACATGTCAGGATTTTTGACCCTTTGTCAGGATTGCGGCCGGAATAGGCAAGTGTCGACATTTATAGAAAAACCTCATCAAAAAAATACGTTATGACAAAGACTGACCAGGAATATAAAAAACCTGACGCGAGGGCAGCACTTCTACGTTTTATATTGCAACATTCTTTACACTTACTATACGATACCGGTATTTGAGGTTTATATATGCATTTATATTTATTCAAATGTTTTGCTCTATTTGTCGATCTTCTTGTTTTTGGATTGCTCCTCTACCACTCAAAGGTTGACTGGCAGAGATCCCTGCAGGATAAGTCCGCCTTTGTACTTAACACAACTTTTATTATGTAACCTTTTTGTTTTTCCTTTTTGTACAATAAAGAGTATAAACAAACAAACAAACAAACAAACGATACCTATCAGTCATATTCATATTGACAACGGTGTCGGTGATGTTATTTAAAGGAATATTTTTCTATGACAAATACTTTTATACATTGTGAATTATTTTCCTTCCAAAGCTATGGATAATCTTCGGCATTTTAACGCACAAAAACACAAAATAGCACTTTAAAATACCACGCGCAAACAACGTTAAACTTTGACAGCAATAAACAGATGACATTTGAATTTAGTGTTACCAGTACAAGAAATTTGTTCTATTTGTTTTCCGCAATAATAATGGCGAATTTTTTTATAATTCTGGTCAGCCTTTACTTAAATTACAAAATGAACACAGTTTAAATGAATGAAATGATAAAAATGTAAGTAGTAAGTAATCAACAAAAGCAACAATATTTCTCTTAACCCAAATTAAATATGTAGGATAAACTTTAGCTAAAGAGATCTCAATTACTTTTTTTGCTAAGTAAACACTCAAGTGCATCGTTCAAGCTACGCCAAATCTCTTAAACAAGAAATGTCAAGACTTTTAAGGTGATGTCAGGATATTTGTCAGGACATTTCATTTTTCCATATGGCAACCCTAGGACGGATTGGCGCTGAAGCCGAAGCATCACGTCTGCGCCGCGTCTCCGCCTCGTCTCTTCTGTCTGCTTTACATGTTTTATTTCATCCGTTTTAGAAATATTGAATTTTAGAAAAAATTTACTTGACATGAAAATATTGTTTTTCTTCTTAAAAAGCTACCGAAATGAAAATAAACCATAAACTGCTCTGTTTTAAGCGGGACGCGGGACTATGACTCCTGTACAAATCCAAACCCAAGTTAGTGGTCCATCACTACTACTATCATTATTCTATTCGTATTTTCATGAAGGTTCCATTCGAGTCTATGTGAAACTGCTTGCGTGTAAAGATACTCTAAAAATGAGACTTTCAAACTCGACCAATCATGTCTCAATCACATACAACTAACGTCCCAAGCTAGAAACTATTTATTGGACGCATCAATTCAAACATCAAGAGGCACTTCTAAGTCGATTTTATAATGGTGCCAAATACGCAACATGTGTAAAGAGAGGTTCGAAAAATTTACTAGTAAATTCGTGTTTTGTGCCAGGGTTAAGCACCTTAACATTGTAATTATTTTACTGAAATAAAATAGTTCCTGGTGAAATTTTGTTGATTAAAGAATAATAAATGGACACCATATTGTTTTTATTATTTTAATAACCCCGGAATAATTCACACAACCTAATTGACGCCAGGAATCCATTGATGTAGTTTTTAAGACCGGTCATAACGCGATTCCCCCAAAGATTCTGTATGGTAACACTAAAATATGACGTCACTTTCAACTCAATGAAGATTTCTGTGAAGGTGCGGCCACATCAGTCGCTCGTCGCTCGTTTGCAGCGATAAATTTGGTCACGTGACCCCATTTTGAATTTTCCGCAACTCAAAACAGCAGCGTCAAGTCGCCGCGTCGAGCAGCAGCGTCAAGATGGCTGCTTGCAGGAATGATCTTGGTCTTGGAAGCTGATTTCCTAATCTGATTTAGTAGCTGTCGTGGCAGTGGTACATGAGTGGTACAAATAAAAGAAATTGAAGTGAATAAAATAAAACGGCGTTTTTGATGAAATTGAAGAGGTTTTTTTTCCAGCGATAAAGCTCAACATTTTCAGCTTTATCGATATATGTCACGTGACAAGATTTGACGCTGGAAACGAGCGTCGAGCGACTTGCATGTGGCCGCGCCTTGACTGGCTTGTTGGCGATAGCATCGCGAGGTCCGTTTGAACACTTTTAACATTTGCGCCATGTTTAGGAATGGTTTATACATAATACGTAATATGCATGGTATTGGATTGATATAATATATAACAAAATGAGCCAATCGCAAGCAAAACTGCAACGTCAAACGGACCTCACGATAGTAACGCCATCTAGCGATATTTCACCTAAAGGTGAACTCTCAATACCTATTAATTAGTTTAAAAGCTACTAGAAATCAAATTTTACTGTTAATCACAAATTAGCGTTGTGTTTTCACTGCTGCACTGTTCGATAGTATCAAAAACTCAATTAAAATGAGAAATCCAAGAACTATTTTACTTCAACATTACATTACACCGTACTTCAAAAACCGCCTACGTACGTAATAATACAATACTAGATCTAATGAAACAAGAGCATAATCGAAACTAGAAGCGTGGTGCCACGAACTGGCATTCAGCTATCGTCAAAAGCTAGAACAGGTCTGAGTTCCGTGAGGCCATTCAGTTCTTTTTACCCAACTCCAGCAAAGTCAAAAGGATGGGTAATGATTTTAGCAGTGTCTAATAGGTATGTTTGTATGTACTTACGCATTTCTACTGCATAGAATAGACTACTCATCCGATTGTTATGCCCTGAAATTATGGCACATTACCCTATTTCTTTCTTTCTTTCTTTCTTTAAATCCTAGCGCTGACCGTTATTTTACGCGCATGTGAGTTGCCAACGCCCATCAGCGCTTACTTGCCAGCCCCGACCCCCTCGCGCATCGCTCAGTTCTCCGCGATACCCCGTTTTGTCTGGGAATTAAAGGTCACCGCAAAACTGCCGCGGGCTGTAGGTATCTAGTAAAATCGAGTAAAACAGGGTACAACCGTACCACAATTTTCTCGAAGTCATAAGCTTAACAACACTTCTCAACAATAAACAACTAAGTAGTGGCATTTAAAAGTTTTTTTTAACAGCCTTATCATTTCTTTAAAACATTTTTACAGACCTTTTTACCCTTGACTAAAATGTAATGAACCTTCTAGAAGAGTGCCACTGATTTATATGGCAACCACTGTTTTATATCTCAACAGAATTAGTTTCTATATTTAGCGCAAAACAGTTAGTATATTTTTGGTGACGGTATAGTTGTGATCAAACAATCATTACGTATTAGATTAGTAGTCTTATAACAAAAACTATGATATTTGTGAGTAGATGAGATCCACGTTCAATAACAATATGTATATCAATGTATCGTAAAAACTCCTAGATCTTTGTAAAATTTATTTGCACAAATAACTTTCAAGTGTCACTTCATGTTTAAAACTTGAAAATTTAATTCATGTACAATAGATATCCATTTCAAATCGAAAAAGAAACAAGATAATCATGAACTAGTTTACCCACTAAAGCCTTATCGATCACATTTACCATCACTTCCTGGTAAACAGTATAGGATGAGGGTAGAAAGGGATGGTGCGTGCGATCGCGAGCGCCTGCGTGTTAGAGAAACGGCCTCCATTCTTCAATAGCTATTTGCTATAGGCAAATGATGGAGTTCAGTTAATAAAGACTTATTAATATGTGTGTATTAAGAAAGTATGTATTATTTCAAGTCAAGATCCCTTTAAAACTTTACACCTAGCCGTTGGGCATTAAAATTTACTGTCCCGCTCATTAGCTTTGTTAGGCTTACTGGCCACGTAAATCTATTAAATGCGATTTACAGGGCGATACCGTCGTGTTACGATTGTCTGCAACTTGCTTGAATTTTGTGTAGAAATGAATGGAACCGAGTCCATAGTGCCGCATGATACGTTGCGACTTGCGGTATGGTGGACAGAGTTACGTCGCATATTACGCAAGATGCAAGCAAGCGATGAAGCAAGATGTGAGTATGACGTGCGTATTTACATGAACAGTAGCCCTTAGCGCACAGGACGGTGCATTCCTTTGCCCACTCACTCGACCAGAGCAAACTCGTAAAGCGTCGCGATCAGCGGAGTATTTTCGACATCATTCGCTCCATTGTTTACTTTTACAGCAATTTATCTAACGCCTCTACCAAACAAGAATATCATCAACATACATCAGCTACAAAGTCTTGCACACTCCCTATAGTGAAAGCTGTGACTGCGGCGCGAGCGCTAGTTTCGGGCGCTAGGTGTGCGCCTGCGGCGACACTCGTAGCACCCCGTGCCGCCGAAGTAGTTCCGTCACCGTGATCGCCACTTGCACCGTACCCTTACCTTCGAGGACGTCCGCTGCGCAGCACATGAGTTTCTGAAATATTGATTTCAACTTCAGATTTTTGGGAAAGAAAGGTCCAAACTTTTCTACCAATGTGGGGTGAACTGTGTAAGTTATTCTCTAAGGGCTGTTTTATGCCTTTTTAACTACCCGAACCGCAAGAAAATTGGCAAGTTAAAAAAGAATTAGCTCTGGTTTTTTTTTACCCCCGACGCAAAACGAGGCGTATTATAAGTTTTACGTGTCTGTGTGTTTGTCTGTAGCATCATAGCTCCCAAACGGATGCACCGATTTAGATGCAGTTTCAAAAATAAAAATTAAAAAGATATGTTAAATGGGTTCAGCCGTTTAAGAGATACCTCATTGGACTTTGAAGTGGCGAGGGAATTCAATTTTTAAAGTTGTTTTATTATTCTGATGTAAGAACTGTCATAAAAAATGGTAAACCACTTCCTTGGCTGACTATACATATGCGGTGGATTACATTTGGTAAGAAAAGATAAGATTATGTATTTATTAAATTAAAA
Organism: Choristoneura fumiferana; assembly: GCF_025370935.1. NCBI lineage: Eukaryota > Metazoa > Arthropoda > Insecta > Lepidoptera > Tortricidae > Choristoneura > Choristoneura fumiferana. The sequence continues at coordinate 6,178,415 of NC_133474.1, forward strand.
CAGCATGGCCAATAAATTTATTTTATTTATGAGAAAAACGTTGTAAGTACAAAAAAGTAAATTAGCATAAACCATTTAACACGGCAATAACTATATAGCCACTTATCAAAACACACAAAAATTTAATAAAGTACATTCATCCTGTATTAATCATAAATGCATACAAAATTCGAACACTGAAAATAAAAAACACAAGAGACGCCTATATTATACAGTAGAGAAAGTAATACTGAAGACGGGAAAAATATTCAAAAAACCATTTTAACAAACTATCATTTCTAATGATATCTTAATTTATAATGGAATACAAATACTGACTGGATTTAATGTGCCTACATTCTGTACTAGTTGCCTACGATTGCACAATAAGATCAGTTTTATTTAATACACTCTAAAAAGTGAGATAAGGTCCCATATTGATCTAACGATCCTCGTATAGCCCGCAGCACGAAAGTCTAGCGTTGACTGTTATTTTTCGCACATGTGTCAGTTGCGCACGCCAATCAGCGCTTACGCATGCAAGCCCCGCCCGCCCCGCGTATCGCTCAGTTCCCCGCGATACCTTGTTTTGTGCTTCTGCGATTAACGGTCACAGCTATACTTTCACGTCGAGGGTTGCACCTCGAATATCTGCAAGTGTATAAAACTGTAAATGGCACCACATTATTTTGGCTCTGCCAAAAAATCTTCTGACATATTTATCATTATAATTATAACATATTTAAGTACTTATACTTCATCTTAAGATTTAAAATCTTTTACAACGTTCACATCCCTAAATGGGACCAGAATACTTAGAACAGTGAGAGACATTAAAACCAGTCGACATAAACTACATAAACAAGTACCCAAGCACCACAAGCCAATAAATATTATGCTACGTAAGCCATAAACCATATATTAATAATATGTTCTAAATCTTCCTTATAATAGCATTGTACTCGTATTTTAAAGCTCAAAATAAGTTCTACATTAAAAAGCACAATTAAAAAGGCTACCACACTCATAAAGAAAATACTTTTGATTGCATATGAAGAAATACAATTAATTAAAGTATAATTAATTAGTCATGTGTTAGTTGACGACTCGAAAGCGACATAATAATGGCAAAATATATTGCATGTAATCCAGTCTTTAAAACGTTAAAATATCTTTGGAATGCTTCTTATTACATGACATTATTGTGATCATTGATCATGTAACTTCAAAATAAGTGAAAAAAGAAATAGTTTCTAAAAAGGAGGCACGGATTTGATTTTACAAGCTAAACTGCTTCAACCTCTTCACCGCCAGAGTCATCCAGTCGTGACAGACAATGTAATGCCTCACACGCCAGGGTCATCTATGACATTACCAACATTCAACTTGAAATTAATCCTTCTGCAATGGAATTTAAATTCAAGTTTCTGTACGTACCTCTGTGCGCCGCTTCGTTTGTTTTGTGGCGGTGAAGAGGTTAATGATGGGAGATTGGACGATATATTATGTGCTACTAGGATCTCATTTATGAACAGATTTACAAATACCTTTTCCTACCTTTACCTTTCTTGTAGTTACATGTTCCACAATCATACACAGCTATCAATTTGTATATTATACAAATCATTTTAAATACAAATGGAAATTATTGTAAATATACATAAAATTCTATACTTTTGTTGGCATCCGTTCACCGGTTGGCTTTTATTAGAAATATTAGTTTTGTATAATTCAAAATTTTATAAAACGTTGTCTTTTTATTTTATCAATGCTATTTATCCAATTATTGCAATGGAAAGCCTCAAGTTACAGTCTAAATGTCCTCTACTCACTAATCATTAAGGTAAATTTGAAATCATAGACACAACGAATTAGGTTGTTAAGCAATAGCTAGTGACGAGACATCGAAATTCAGAGGGCAAAATATTAATTAATACAGGTAGGGTTCCTTTTGATACTCGGTTATCGATGCTTTTGTCATATATTAGTAAATTCCCTGTGCTTTATTTGCAAGTAACCTATGCCTATGTATTTTTCATGTTACTTTTGAGACGATGACCAAATTTACACAGAGCAATTTTAAATGATCACTAGGGTAAGAATAAGAACGAGAGACGAAGAAAAGAATTGAGATACTTATAATTGTGTTAATTTTTATACTTTCAATAAAAAATACAATTAAATTATATTTTTCCAACTAAACTTGGAGCGATCACTAGTATATGAAAAAAGCATCGATAATTGAGCTAACGAGATAGACACTCCTTACCTGTCTTTAAAATTTGCCCCTAAATTCCAATGTCTGCTAGTGACTATCCCATATTTTTTTTGGCAGGAAACATAGGATGATC
>NC_133474.1:6180844-6248586 GCF_025370935.1 Choristoneura fumiferana
GCGCAGAAGCCGAAGCATCACGTCTGCGCCGCGTCTCCGCCTCGTCTCTTCTGTCTGCTTTACATGTTTTATTTCATCCGTTTTAGAAATATTGAATTTTAGAAAAAATTTACTTGACATGAAAATATTGTTTTTCTTCTTAAAAAGCTACTGAAATGAAAATAAACCATAAACTGCTCTGTTTTAAGCGGGACGCGGGACTATGACTCCTGTACAAATCCAAACCCAAGTTAGTGGTCCATCACTACTACTATCATTATTCTATTCGTATTTTCATGAAGGTTCCATTCGAGTCTATGTGAAACTGCTTGCGTGTAAAGATACTCTAAAATGAGACTTTCAAACTCGACCAATCATGTCTCAATCACATACAACTAACGTCCCAAGCTAGAAACTATTTATTGGACGCATCAATTCAAACATCAAGAGGCACTTCTAAGTCGATTTTATAATGGTGCCAAATACGCAACATGTGTAAAGAGAGGTTCGAAAAATTTACTAGTAAATTCGTGTTTTGTGCCAGGGTTAAGCACCTTAACATTGTAATTATTTTACTGAAATAAAATAGTTCCTGGTGAAGTTTTGTTAATTAAAGAATAATAAATGGACACCATATTGTTTTTATTATTTTAATAACCCCGGAATAATTCACACAACCTAATTGACGCCAGGAATCCATTGATGTAGTTTTAAGACCGGTCATAACGCGATTCCCCCAAAGATTCTGTATGGTAACACTAAAATATGACGTCACTTTCTACTCAATGAAGATTTCTGTGAAGGTGCGGCCACATCAGTCGCTCGTCGCTCGTTTGCAGCGATAAATTTGGTCACGTGACCCCATTTTGAATTTTCCGCAACTCAAAAAAGCAGCGTCAAGTCGCCGCGTCGAGCAGCAGCGTCAAGATGGCTGCTTGCAGGAATGATCTTGGTCTTGGAAGCTGATTTCCTAATCTGATTTAGTAGCTGTCGTGGCAGTGGTACATGAGTGGTACAAATAAAAGAAATTGAAGTGAATAAAATAAAACGGCGTTTGTGATGAAATTGAAGAGGTTTTTTTTCCAGCGATAAAGCTCAACATTTTCAGCTTTATCGATATAAGTCAAGTGACAAGATTTGGCGCTGGAAACGAGCGTCGAGCGACTTGCATGTGGCCGCTTCTTGACTGGCTTGTTGGCGATAGTATAGCGAAGTCCGTTTGAACACTTCAACATTTGCGCCATGTTTAGGAATGGTTTATACATAATATGTAATATGTATGCGATTGGCACATTTTGTTATAGTTATATAATCGCAAGCAAAACTGCAACGTCAAACGGACCTCACGATAGTAACGCCATCTAGCGATATTTCACCTGAAGGTGAACTCTTAATACCTATTTATTAGTTTAAAAGCTACTAGAAATCAAATTTTACTGTTAATCCCAAATTAGCGCTGTGTTTTCACTGCTGCACTGTTCGATAGTATCAAAAACTCAATTAAAATGAGAAATCCAAGAACTATTTTACTTCAACATTACATTACGCCGTACTTCAAAAACCGCCTACGTACGTAATAATACAATACTAGATCTAATGAAACAAGAGCATAATCGAAACTAGAAGCGTGGTGCCACGAACTGGCATTTAGCTATCGTCAAAAGCTAGAACAGGTCTGAGTTCCGTGAGGCCATTCAGTTCTTTTTACCCAACTCCAGCAAAGTCAAAAGGATGGGTAATGATTTTAGCAGTGTCTAATAGCTATGTTTGTATGTACTTACGCATTTCTACTGCATAGAATAGACTACTCATCCGATGGTTATGCCCTGAAATGATGGCACATTACCCTATTTCTTTCTTTCTTTAAATTCTAGCGCTGACCGTTATTTTACGCGCATGTGACAGTTGCCAACGCCCATCAGCGCTTACTTGCCAGCCCCGACCCCCTCGCGCATCGCTCAGTTCTCCGCGATACCCCGTTTTGTCTGGGAATTAAAGGTCACCGCAAAACTGCCGCGGGCTGTAGGTATCTAGTAAAATCGAGTAAAACAGGGTACAACCGTACCACAATTTTCTCGAAGTCATAAGCTTAACAACACTTCTCAACAATAAACAACTAAGTAGTGGCATTTAAAAGTTTTTTTTAACAGCCTTATCATTTCTTTAAAACATTTTTACAGACCTTTTTACCCTTGACTAAAATGTAATGAACCTTCTAGAAGAGTGCCACTGATTTATATGGCAACCACTGTTTTATATCTCAACAGAATTAGTTTCTATATTTAGCGCAAAATGGCAACAGTTAGTATATTTTTGGTGACGGTATAGTTGTGATCAAACAATCATTACGTATTAGATTAGTAGTCTTATAACAAAAACTATGATATTTGTGAGTAGATGAGATCCACGTTCAATAACAATATGTATATCAATGTATCGTAAAAACTCCTAGATCTTTGTAAAATTTATTTGCACAAATAACTTTCAAGTGTCACTTCATGTTTAAAACTTGAAAATTTAATTCATGTACAATAGATATCCATTTCAAATCGAAAAAGAAACAAGATAATCATGAACTAATTTACCCACTAAAGCCTTATCGATCACATTTACCATCACTTCCTGGTAAACAGTATAGGATGAGGGTAGAAAGGGATGGTGCGTGCGATCGCGAGCGCCTGCGTGTTAGAGAAACGGCCTCCATTCTTCAATAGCTATTTGCTATAGGCAAATGATGGAGTTCAGTTAATAAAGACTTATTAATATGTGTGTATTAAGAAAGTATGTATTATTTCAAGTCAAGATCCCTTTAAAACTTTACACCTAGCCGTTGGGCATTAAAATTTACTGTCCCGCTCATTAGCTTTGTTAGGCTTACTGGCCACGTAAATCTATTAAATGCGATTTACAGGGCGATACCGTCGTGTTACGATTGTCTGCAACTTGCTTGAATTTTGTGTAGAAAGGAATGGGACCGAGTCCATAGTGCCGCATGATACGTTGCGACTTGCGGTATGGTGGACAGAGTTACGTCGCATATTACGCAAGATGCAAGCAAGCGATGAAGCAAGATGTGAGTATGACGTGCGTATTTACATGAACAGTAGCCCTTAGCGCACAGGACGGTGCATTCCTTTGCCCACTCACTCGACCAGAACAAACTCGTAAAGCGTCGCGACCAGCGGAGTATTTTCGACACCATTCGCTCCATTGTTTACTTTTACAGCAATTTATCTAACGCCTCTATCAAACAAGAATATCATCAACATACATCAGCTACAAAGTCTTGCACACTCCCTATAGTGAAAGCTGTGACTGCGGCGCGAGCGCTAGTTTCGGGCGCTAGGTGTGCGCCTGCGGCGACACTCGTAGCACCCCGTGCCGCCGAAGTAGTTCAGTCACCGTGATCGCCACTTGCACCGTACCCTTACCTTCGAGGACGTCCGCTGCGCAGCACATGAGTTTCTGAAATATTGATTTCAACTTCAGATTTTTGGGAAAGAAAGGTCCAAACTTTTCTACCAATGTGGGGTGAACTGTGTAAGTTATTCTCTAAGGGCTGTTTTATGCCTTTTTAACTACCCGAACCGCAAGAAAATTGGCAAGTTAAAAAAGAATTAGCTCTGGTTTTTTTTACCCCCGACGCAAAACGAGGCGTATTATAAGTTTTACGTGTCTGTGTGTTTGTCTGTAGCATCATAGCTCCCAAACGGATGCACCGATTTAGATGCAGTTTCAAAAATAAAAATTAAAAAGATATGTTAAATGGGTTCAGCCGTTTAAGAGATACCTCATTGGACTTTGAAGTGGCGAGGGAATTCAATTTTTAAAGTTGTTTTATTATTCTGATGTAAGAACTGTCATAAAAAATGGTATACCACTTCCTTGGCTGACTATACATATGCGGTGGATTACATTTGGTAAGAAAAGATAAGATTATGTATTTATTAAATTAAAACAGCATGGCCAATAAGAAATTTATTTTATTTATGAGAAAAACGTTGTAAGTACAAAAAAGTAAATTAGCATAAACCATTTAACACGGCAATAACTATATAGCCACTTATCAAAACACACAAAAATTTAATAAAGTACAATCATCCTGTCTTAATCATAAATGCATACAAAATTCGAACACTGAAAAAAAAACACAAGAGATGCCTATATTATAGAGTAGAGAAAGTAATACTGAAGACGGGAAAAATATTCAAAAAACCATTTTAACAAACTATCATTTCTAATGATATCTTAATTTATAATGGAATACAAATACTGACTGGATTTAATGTGCCTACATTCTGTACTAGTTGCCTACGATTGCACAATAAGATCAGTTTTATTTAATACACTCTAAAAAGTGAGATAAGGTCCCATATTGATCTAACGATCCTCGTATAGCCCGCAGCACGAAAGTCTAGCGTTGACTGTTATTTTTCGCACATGTGTCAGTTGCGCACGCCAATCAGCGCTTACGCATGCAAGCCCCGCCCGCCCCGCGTATCGCTCAGTTCCCCGCGATACCTTGTTTTGTGCTTCTGCGATTAACGGTCACAGCTATACTTTCACGTCGAGGGTTGCACCTCGAATATCTGCAAGTGTATAAAACTGTAAATGGCACCACATTATTTTGGCTCTGCCAAAAAATCTTCTGACATATTTATCATTATAATTATAACATATTTAAGTACTTATACTTCATCTTAAGATTTAAAATCTTTTACAACGTTCACATCCCTAAATGGGACCAGAATACTTAGAACAGTGAGAGACATTAAAACCAGTCGACATAAACTACATAAACAAGTACCCAAGCACCACAAGCCAATAAATATTATGCTACGTAAGCCATAAACCATATATTAATAATATGTTCTAAATCTTCCTTATAATAGCATTGTACTCGTATTTTAAAGCTCAAAATAAGTTCTACATTAAAAAGCACAATTAAAAAGGCTACCACACTCATAAAGAAAATACTTTTGATTGCATATGAAGAAATACAATTAATTAAAGTATAATTAATTAGTCATGTGTTAGTTGACGACTCGAAAGCGACATAATAATGGCAAAATATATTGCATGTAATCCAGTCTTTAAAACGTTAAAATATCTTTGGAATGCTTCTTATTACATGACATTATTGTGATCATTGATCATGTAACTTCAAAATAAGTGAAAAAAGAAATAGTTTCTAAAAAGGAGGCACGGATTTGATTTTACAAGCTAAACTGCTTCAACCTCTTCACCGCCAGAGTCATCCAGTCGTGACAGACAATGTAATGCCTCACACGCCAGGGTCATCTATGACATTACCAACATTCAACTTGAAATTAATCCTTCTGCAATGGAATTTAAATTCAAGTTTCTGTACGTACCTCTGTGCGCCGCTTCGTTTGTTTTGTGGCGGTGAAGAGGTTAATGATGGGAGATTGGACGATATATTATGTGCTACTAGGATCTCATTTATGAACAGATTTACAAATACCTTTTCCTACCTTTACCTTTACTTGTACCTTTACCTTTTCTTGTAGTTACATGTTCCACAATCATACACAGCTATCAATTTGTATATTATACAAATCATTTTAAATACAAATGGAAAATTATTGTAAATATACATAAAATTCTATACTTTTGTTGGCATCCGTTCACCGGTTGGCTTTTATTAGAAATATTAGTTTTGTATAATTCAAAATTTTTATAAAACGTTGTCTTTTTATTTTATCAATGCTATTTATCCAATTATTGCAATGGAAAGCCTCAAGTTACAGTCTAAATGTCCTCTACTCACTAATCATTAAGGTAATTTGAAATCATAGACACAACGAATTAGGTTGTTAAGCAATAGCTAGTGACGAGACATCGAAATTCAGAGGGCAAAATATTAATACAGGTAGGGTTCCTTTTGATACTCGGTTATCGATGCTTTTGTCATATATTAGTAAATTCCCTGTGCTTTATTTGCAAGTAACCTATGCCTATGTATTTTTCATGTTACTTTTGAGACGATGACCAAATTTACACAGAGCAATTTTAAATGATCACTAGGGTAAGAATAAGAACGAGAGACGAAGAAAAGAATTGAGATACTTATAATTGTGTTAATTTTTATACTTTCAATAAAAAATACAATTAAATTATATTTTTCCAACTAAACTTGGAGCGATCACTAGTATATGAAAAAAGCATCGATAATTGAGCTTATCGAGATAGACACTCCTTACCTGTCTTTAAAATTTGCCCCTAAATTCCAATGTCTGCTAGTGACTATCCCATATTTTTTTTGGCAGGAAACATAGGATGATCAACTTTTAATTTAAATATTTTTTACTCATATTAAGTATGCTTTTTACTCATACCCATTGCTAAACAAGCTTAACAAATCCACAACGAAAAGATATATAAGTACTAAATTCATCGTGTCTGCGTCAAAAATATCCAAGCACTAATAAATTTACTTCCTTGCATTGTTAATACAATAACGATATGAAGTTTCGATTAAGGCATACAATTCTTATTTTATAAGAAACATTAAGATCCATTAAACAGCTAAGCTAATGATTACAATATACCTACAATACCTTAGTTTTAAACTTTCTCCTATCTTTTCGTTATTTCACTAATTCATTTTGCACCACTTTTACCACCCAAATATGAGGTTTGAATCATTGTACTTTAGGATTATTATTAGCATTTGTTTTGGTGGAAGATTTGTCATGTTTACTGTGCAGGCCCTAGTTAACAGAATTGTCATTTTGTTACTAATTTATTACGTTTTATGGAGGATCAAAAAATAAGAAGTTAACGCAAAACAGTTTAAGTAAAGTTAAAATAGTGATGTGTGTTTTCTCCAGGGCCTCTAGATATTCTATCCTACGTGGAAGTGACTAAAGTACTGCTATCCAGTTCATAGTGTACCTATCTATCTAAATGGTGTAATTCCACACCTACCACGAATTAATTGTTAGTAAAATAAAATAAAAAATAACGCTACTAAAACTCTGTTAATAAAGAAATAATTGAGATCCGTGGAATAAAGTTTAAAAAAACATTCGTACACAGAAAACCGTATAGACATCCAATCACAGAGACTTAACCGAAGCAACGAGATCTTATGGCAACAAGGTTTTTCAAATCATACAAACTCATAAATGTGATTTTAATTCGAGTAAACTTGACAGAAAAAAAAACCAGTCAAAAATACATTCAAGAGTGCTCATCTTATTTTCATTTTTAAGTAAGAACTTTAAGCGAGATTCCAGTGTACAGAACTTACTTGTTGCCAAAAATCCACTAAAACTAATGAAAAATCACACCAATCAATAAAAAAACAGCAACCAATTCAATAAATCTAATCAGTGCGAAGATAATAAATGCCTTTTTATCGGAATGAATAAAATACCAATTGGAATTTCAAACTAATTTTCATTAAAATCGAATCAAATGCATCTCACGTTGTTCGCCCTGTATATTAAACAATTCCATCCAATTCCCACTCAGCCTCTATCAATTTGTCAGCCTCATTTTTAATTCGAAACAAATCACAGTGTAACATTAAGGCGTTGTCACTAAAACTGGGCATATACCAAATACAATCTAATTTAGCTACACGTTAAGCAGGTTTATAACCTAGCTTAGCCTAAAATTTTATTATTACTGGACCACATACAATTCAGAGATTTACGCGTAATTGAATATCACTGGCAACTTACTATTCACGTTGATGTTTCTTTTCAAATTGTTTATTTAAATATTTAAAAGTCGAATTTAACTCTGACTACAACGATTGTAGACATGCTAGTAAATCTCTGAGTACCACATAAGACATGCTCCCAAAATTATTGGCCTTACACATATTTCCATAATACTTTCGAAAATTGCTCTAACATTTTCTACAGCATCTCCTATACCTAAGTAAATACCCAGTTTAGCGCATCATTGTAATAAATTATAAAGGATATAAAAATAGAACAAAGGCGGACACGAAAAACGTGCCAAGGCATAGACAAGTGAAAAACAGTCTGTCCTTCTTCTCAGTTTCAGTCTCCATGGTCAAATCCCTGTTCAAATTGTTCTGTATATCTAAGTTCATTTTGCCCCTGTCATACCTCTCCGTATCTGGCTCCTCCTCCAACTGTATCGGGAAGTCGACTTCATCCGTATCGTAGATTTCAAAGTCACCGCTTTTCAAGAGGCCATCCCTCTTGCAGAACGGTGTGACGAACTGTATCCTATTTTTGTCGTAATACGGCCCTCTATTCCTTATGCCGTCGTTTGAAGTGTAAACCGGCGAGTAGTGTGCGTTTTGTGCTAGATCTGTGTTGTTGTTGTCGTAGTATTCTTCAGCTTCGTCTATAGTGTAGTGTTGGTTGTTCTGGTATTCGGAGAATGTGTTGAAATTGCTTACGATTCTGTCGTCAATGTACCTGCCGCCTATGTTTCTTTGGTAATTCACTTCGATGGTATTTTCGGCGGCGTCGCGCCTATAGTACTCCTCGTCATCGGCTTGCGATTGGTCGTAAAATAAGGGTTCTGATTGGTTATCCTTTGGCGAGCGTGGTGTGGCGTGTGAGAGGAGTTCGCATACGGTGCGAGCGAGCGGGTAGATGCTTCCGTCCCGCTCTCGCTCCGGATGGTAGCCCAGAATGTCTTCAGGCGAGCAGATGACTTCCTGGAACACACGCCACCCGTCTCTTAGTGTTATGCTATTATGTTTTAGCTCTTGCGCTCGCGAAAGGATAAACAAGACCCTGTAACACTCGAAACGTACACGGTGGGAAGGGTTAGAGTTAAAACCGCGAGAACAATAATCATGATCATAATTATAAACATTTTATTTAATTTCAAGTGAAAGCACGTTATGTTGGTGGTTGAACATATCTATCGCAAATCATGCCGATTTTAGGACAAAGTAGTCTCAAAAATTCACATGGAAATATACTCCTAACTTTTTTTAGTTAACTATTATTAAGTAAGAAGATATTAATTAACCGGTGTTGTAACTTTTTTTAATAATGGTCAAAAGCAGACGTTATTACCGGTGCAAAAACAATTCGCACAAAAACATTAAATAATGTCAAATTGTTGTTGCATTGGTGAAAATTATGTAATGACTTAAAACACTCACTTCTTCAACTCCGATCCTCCGACATGCCTCTAAGAAGTTGTCTACATTCCGACGACATCGCGCCATTGTCAACTTGGGCTGTAACAATTTTACACAATCATATACTTAGGCTATCTAGAAACGCATTTAGCTTGGTAACACAGTATTAAAATACCAAGCTAAAAAAACGATTGGCTCAATCAATTTTAAATTACCTTATAAACCATTGCGATTAAATATTCCGTATGACAATTTCTGCATAAGATATCAGAGCGGGCAAAGTGTTCAAACACAAAAGACTTCAAAATCTACAAGCGTAGTAATATTTTACGCGCGATATATCTGACATCGAATGTATGACTCTAAGCGAGTGCTAGACTAGCACTGCTAGTACCTGAGCAGGCGACGGCACATGCACGGAGGCGACGGAGCGCGGTCGCACGTGATTGGCCAGATGGCACAGCACCACTCCGTCGCACAGCACCGGGGCCAGATTTTCGGGCAGGCTCATCTTCAGGCGACTCTCGATTATCTGTAAATCATATTGATCGTTAAACGACACAAGGACAGATGGAAATGCAACGAAAAAGTTGATAAATTAAAATTTTAATCTATGTTCTGATCTGAACCTGGGGTAATTTACCCCCCAAAGGGGTAAAACTGTGTTTCATAGAGGATAGATAACTAAGAAGATGCCATCAGCAGGGCTACTACAAAACTCGGAAATCGAAGTTCGTATCGTACCGTCCCTCTCGCTCTCGTATTAAATAGTATAAGTGTCAGAGGGACCGCATGCAGGCTACCACACTTATTTTTACAGTTAGTATTTGTTTCTTTGTTTATACTCTTGATTGTACTAAAATAAAATACAAAAATGTTACAAAAAAGTGCTAAGTACAAAGGCGGACTTAACCCTGAAGGCATCTCTGCCAGTCAACCTACCAAATTCCAAAAAAAAAACACCTCTAAATTCAACAATTAATGCCAATGTAGTTTTAATTTTTAGTATAAATGATAAATAATCATAGAAAAAATCATAGTCTGACAGGACTCAAAACTGAAACCTCGGCGTTCCGCGCCTTTTTCAAACCAATTTAGTCACAGTCAAACCTATAGACGGTGCGGATGATTTTGGTGAAGTTGTGTAAACCTAAAATCCATTTGAACAGTAATTAAAATTATTCTAGACAAATTCTAAGCTGAGTATTTAGAGTATTATATATACTAAAAAGAGCATACCTCAGTGAACGTAACTTAATTTTGTAAATATGTTTGTTTACTACTATAAAAAATATACACAATGTGCAAATCATCATAACATGAAACGAGTGATTGGAAGACACTTTAGCAAATAGCCCTGGCTTCTCGTTTAGATCAGTAGCAATTGATTAATTGTACGCCGCTTCGTCAAGTGTTTTCAATCCGCAAATCAATTTAAGCGGTAGCCCGAGATACTATGAGTGAGTATATCTAGCAAGTTCAATCTTTCACAGTAAACACGAAACTAAACAGTGCTTACGGTTTTTTTTTGGTATGCGAATAAATAGCTATCTGAAATACGAAATGGTCTACCATTTTCCTTTATTCTTATACAGGACTCTACATCTACATACCCAAATTAAAAAAATATCGCACCAAAAATTACACACACAAAAATCACGCCTGTATTACAAATGGGGTAGTCAGAGCACACGAAACGTTACCGCTTCGGAGCCACTTTTAACAATTTTAGGTTTTAAGTTTAACAAAAACGGTACAATAGTGACAGGTTGCTAGCCTGTCGCCTACTAAAAAACAAATTAAAAAAAAAACCTCTTGTGACACAAAAGTAGCGGCATCTGAAATGGTGCTAAGTTTGGCACTGGTTGTTGGCAATCATTTCAATCCCACTAAAACACTGTTATTAAAACGGCTTGGCCAATCATATAATATATTCTTACAGGATAATGGTAGAACCTTTATTTTCGTATCGAGCTGCGAGGTCCTAGATCTATCAATCGATCGATCCCATATATATATATATATATCGATCTATCGGGGAAATATAACCACTCCTGTGACTAGCATCGCTTGTTGGCTAGAAATGTCGCTGTTTAATATAACTACATCTTACCGTTCTCAACTGCAACAGCAGATCCGACTCCTCCTTCTGTTTATCGAACTCCCTCTTCATGGTGAAGCTGAGTTTGTCATTCGCGTCTTTATTCCACGCCATCTTGCCGGCGGGTTTAGGCGCGGCGCCTTTCAGGTATGAGACGGTGGTTGTTAGTAACTTCACATCACCGTTTACAGCTTGCCGGGGTATGCTTGACTTTGTACCTGTAAATTGACAGCCAGAGGGTTACAGCGGTTGGGAGCGAAACGGTAAGGGTCTCCCCAAACCTATCGGTCGGAATAGGCTGTAACCGATCGAAAAACTCTTTATGTCCACGCAATAAGAGCGAAAAAGACGTCTTCTCGTCGCTAAACGTCGTTTCGCGTCGGCCGAGCACACATTAAAGCGTTTTTTTGTCGGCTTAAGCCAAATCCGCGTCCATAGATATGGGGAGACCCTAATCTAACAAGTCTTATGATATGATGAGGGACAATAGTTGTAAGTAGACGTATTGCTTTAACCTTTCTCCAAACATAGTGCACATATCGACTACATAAACGTACCGCGCATTCGGATCTTGTTAAATTTACAATATGATACAAAATTATTTAAAGTCGTTAAAAATATTATTATATTTTAAACGAATACTCTACTCGTTGGGGCAGGGTAATGTTACAACCGTTTGGCTGTAAAACTTGTGTGACAAACGGACTTACGGACAGACACGTGAGTGACAGCAATAAGCCTCTGTTTGGACCCTCAAAAAGATGATATATTCTACGTCTATATTTTAAGTCAAATAGTCTTAAACAATGACTTTGATTTGTTTGGTTATCCAATTAAAATATTTTACTTCAATGCAATAAAAACACATAACCTACCTATACTGTTATAACCTAAAGTATTCGTGGGCGATTTAGTCGGCGACGTCGGTTTTGTGTACGTATCGTGCCCATTATCTCTCCTATACTCCACATTCCCATTCACAGCTGAATAGATCTTGTTGACATTCCTCGATGGTACAACTTTCTGGACTGGCCGCTTGTTCTCTTCTCTCTCCGCATTACCATTTTGGTTTTGGAATCTTCTAGGGGTGGAATGGAGGAGGGGGGAGTTTGGCACTGTAGATGAGTTAGGTGATACGGTGGAGTTGGAAGATGAGGTGCGATATAGACTAGGGGATACGTTACTGTGCCCGTTGACCGGTGAGTGGGGGTTGTGGATGGGGCTGTGGTGGGGGGAGTCGAGGTCTGGTGAGGATTGGTCGGTGCGAGGCCGGTATATGTCTTGTTGGCGTTGCTGTCTTAAGGCTTCTTTGTATTGTCTGGAATACGTAACAAGTCGAATCAGTAGAGAGTTAAGAGATGCTAGTCGAGTTTTAATGAAACTCAGACGTTAAACTACAAATAACGCCTTCTGCGTCTAGAAAGAATGTACTGTCAACAATTAATTATACGATATATGCATGCAAATAAAACCCTTCGCCATGGTCGTGGTTCGGTTAGTAAATGATGTTAGTGTGCAAATTTTGTTAGTCGTCATACATCTGAGTGTCATTAAAAATCCTTTAAAAATCGGAAAATGTTCATCAACAATATCTATCCCTTTGGTCAGACGCCAAATCAGTAACGATTCCGAATACTAACAACTTTATTGGTGACGCGACTATCTGAATATCTGTGAAATAAGTGGTTTCATTAACTGATTTTTAGTCATTCAATCATTATCAGTAACTTATTTTATTTGATCTACAATTTGTGTGCATTCAATAGTGCCAAAATTTTCATTTACAACATCTCAATCTTGGTCAATCCCAAAGGTGAACTTTGTAATGAACATTTTCCTTACACACCAAAAGTGCATTTATGTGCATGAATGTCGTGCAAATGATTAATGTACCTGTAGGTTTGCTGATGAGCTAATTTACTCTTATCGTCGCCATTGGAAATGTTCCCTTCGGGTGATATACGGAGGCTGAAAGGGACAACACCGGGGTTAATCATAAAAAAAATAAAAAAGGAACTCAAGTGAGACACAGGAGGTGATGGTGATGACGGTAGCTAGATATAAAATTTACCTCTGAATCGGCCAATGCGAAATAAAAAAAAAATACAAATTAAGATCTAGTAATACACTACGTTAATGTAAGCACTACACAAGCCATATACTATAACGATACAATTGCAACTGATAAAATATTAGTAGATTTATTATATCAAATCAAAATGTATATATTTTTCAACTACAAACAATTTATGACAAATAAATATATATGTACCACTTCTTTACCCGTTAAAGTATAAAACCCATTAATAATTATAATAAGTTTCCATAAATACACCTAGTTAAATTATTTAGAACACAGCTTTTGAGACCCAAGTAGGTAAAACTTTATCAGTGATATCTCACGCATCACATTCAGCGATAGCCCTGGGGTAGACCAAGACGAGCGGTCCAGACGCCAGAGGGCAAGGCACCACTTTCCAATTTCCAGCGCAAAATAAAATTTTGATGTCGCCTTTTGAGAAGCGCGGAAGCGGTGTAGACAATCTTGCTCTACCGTATTCAAGGGCTAGAGCCGACGTTGATCACACTATCACCATCTCTTGCGACTACCATTTCTAGAAAAATATGGTTAAAGCGATGTTGCGAGAGTGTGGAACTTCAATAAAAACTGTTTTAAAATCCCTTTCACTCAAAAGCCAGCTCAATGCTATCTAGTGGTAGGGATAATTCCATACAATATGGAAGAACAACGAAAAGGGACACCAATATATTTGAGGAGGAGGAGGAGTAATTTTCTTAAATGAAAAGAAATCTTAATACTTTCAGTTTACATTGCATAGTGGAATTTGATAAAAATCTCGTTGTTTAAATCCTCCCTGTGGCCGACCTTAAAACCTAGACAGATATACAGCAACTTCGTATCGATACATCCAATACATCGTGCAATTTTAGTGTTCCACTTGTAAATATCCCACTATTAACATTTATAATACACATTTTCAGAAACGTAATTTGTTCACTTGCAAACGCTACGTCCCACCATAAGAATAAAGATTACTAAAAGCGAAACTCCCAATAGCCATATACACACATTTATAAACACTTTCAAAACCCTGACTGTCTCATGTGTTAAATAACAGGAAGGTACCTACTTCGAAAGTAATTTATGTCACCTGCATTAATATCTGCCGCAGCGGAGCGTGCAAAAATATCTGACACGCCCTACCAAACCTAGAAATAGAGTCGTATCAGACATCTATGCACGCATTGTTGTCAGATATTGATGCTGGTGTCTGTACGCAAGAGTTTCCCTTCAAAAAGTCTCCATTCAAAGTTCTCATGATCCAGCATAGAAAGCATGCGGCACGTAAAGACTTACCCGGTGAGAAGCGGAGTCAACTGCGGTAAAGGGGACTCGCTGGAAAGAGACTGGGCGCGGGACAGTGCCGCGCCAGGGGACAGCGTTGAAGGAGTGCTGGGGTGGAACGACCGGACCCTCCACCTGCTTCGCCGCCGCCTGAGGATGTTGAAATTAATAAATTAAAAGCTGAAATACTAAATTACCAGTACAAGCAATTCTTGCTGCATTTGTTGGTCGCTAAGGTAATATCATAAATTAGCATTGCCCCAGTCAAAATAAATAAAATCGCTACATCTGTTACTGTTCCAAAAAACCTCTTCTTAGACCTCTATGATTTTAAGTAATGAGTCTGCGAATTGTAAAATCTCTAGCTAGTGGTTTAGATTGCTTATGTCTGTCAATCAGCCTATAAATAAGTATACTAAACTGTGTATCATTATTAGTCAGCGATTCATGGCGTTGTGTTTTCATCCCCAACTCCAGCAATAATAATAATACAATGTGTCGATTCTTATAAGTTATTCGAGCGCCAAAAATGACGCAGGAACAAACAAAAATAACTACCAACTTGAAAACTAACTTGTTGTCATGTCACTCACCATCATTAGACCACCTCTTGTCCACCCCGTCAGTGCTATAGCCACTATCAACGACATGCCGAGGCTTGTGCCTGAGGCAGTCTATCGTGGCGTTCCCAGAAGTGATCTGATTGGTCTGCGGGCTGTTGATATACGAAGTGTGCTTCGCTGTCCTTCGGGTGTCTTCGGTGCGCCGGTGTGCGGGAGTGTCTTTGTTCGCCATGTTTTCTAAATATTTGAATATATGCACGCGCCCGCGCATGCATACCTGGAAAAAGTCGGTATATGGCTTTAGTAAATACACACACCTATGTACTCCGTTTTAGTCAGTTTATCTACTGTAGAATGTGACAAGTTGCGAAGTGCATGATTTTTTCAAGGACTTTGTGCACCCCACGATAGCGAGGCAAGTTTTGCCTTCCTTGGATCAATCTTGTTATTCTCGTTTAAATAGATCATTATCATATTGACTTGCACAGTTCTCAATTAAATAACTTCAACTGTCTGCAATGAATCACCAATTGGAATACCATTTATCATATCATTAAATATTCTTAACGGTGCAGAACTTACGGTAGTAGGAGGTGAGACGAGAGGATTGTTGTCCAGATTGAGTGTGACAAGCGTATTCATATTTCGGAGTTCCAAGGGAAGGGAAGAGATGCAGTTGCAACTGACGTCCAAGTGTTCCAGCCGGAGATACGTGATCTCTGAAACATAAAACAAAAGGTATTCAATCTAAAGGAGTCTTTACTACAACTGTTGAAAGTTGAGTACCTAAGTATTCAACTTTCTCGTTGAGTACTTAGGTACAAATGGCGGCAAACTACTTAGAACAATGACATTAATGCGCAGAAGCGAATTTAATGTTTTTATGACACATCTACGAAGTTACCCCCACCACTTCGCCAGTTAGTACTCAAGAAATAGACCGGCGCTGCGCTTTCAATTATATTTTCTGCTCTTTAAATTATAGCAATTGTATTGCCATCGTGGCAAAGTATGTCCAAATTATGTTTCTCAAGCTGACGATATTGACATGACAATTTCCGAATACTTATCCCGCAATGAACTAAGTACCTAGTATAACACTCAAAGCGCTGTTGTATCAATTACATCAGTTTCATTTGTCATTAGTATAGCAATGTTAGTCAAGAGAACATAACTTCATTAAAAATAAAAACAATAAACAATCCAATTAAAAACAAATCACTCACGTAGTGGTAGCAACCCCAGCTGATTATTGCTCAAGTCCAGGGCGCGCATTCCCGCACAGTCGCCCAGGGTCATCGGCACTTGCGACAGCCTGTTGCTGGACGCCACCAGCTCAGCCAGGGTCGTCATCTTGCCGATCTCTTTGGGGAGTGTCGACAGTAGATTGTCCTGCACGAGGAGCACTTGCAAAGGCATCTGACATATTTCTCTGGGTAACTCTGTGAGCTGATTTGAACTGTGGACAAAGATGACAGTATTTTAGAGAATAAGCTTGATTTATCAGCTTCTTTAGTCGTACTACCTAGTGCCAACGAAATATTGGCAACGGCTCTACGGTACGCTGAGTCTAGCAAGTTAGTAAACTAGTGAAGGCCGAAGCCAAGAAGGGTAGAAAACCTTACTAAGGAAGTAGTGAATTTATCCCAATCATAGACATAAACAAATGGCGTCCCGATTACTGGGTTATCCCTCCAGTGAACGGCCGGGCGGGAACGTATACAAATGCAGCGAATAAGTAAACCGTAGGTACTATTTTTACGCCTACCACTTCGCTTCGGGCATAAGATTGTATGTAATTAGACCAAGCACTTCGTCGCTTAACCTAATAGTTCGGGGAGTTGGTGCCAAGAAAAGTTGTAAACAGCCAAAGCGTTGCTGCGGAGAGCTTCCTGCATTTAATGTTGTTCCACAACATAAAATTGCTTTCACATTTTATATGTTCGCATAGACAACATGATACGAGTTCTAAATTCAATAATGTAAACATTTTTATTTGTTGTTTATGGGACGTTTATTGGAATATGGCCATAATTTAGAAACCATGTGTTTTGTTGATACGGATCGCACTTAAAGGGCGCTTTATAAGCACCTTACTTCTGTTTTAGTTTCAGGCCTTCACAATAGATTTGTTCAACAATTTCCTTGCTGTTAAGCAGAATCGAAATCGTTCAATTGCAGTTCGAGACAAAATAGAAATAATACAGCTACAGTGGGAGGCAGCCGTATCGTTTTTTAGCCAATTGCAAGTCTAGACGCTCAGACAGGCTCCTTTGAAACTGGATTGGATTCAACCCAGACCGAGAATTAATAGATTTGAGTTGAACGCACGTTGAAGCTGTGAAGAAGTTGGCAATACCCTAAATGGAGGATAAAAAACTTCATAGAGGAGGATTTGTTACTTAAATAGGAAGCAGTTCACAACTCTACTTTAACAGCCGGAGTCTCTATTGCAATGCAACCTACATCTAAGTCTGAGCTTTATTCAGAGAACTTGCGATATGAAAACACTAATACGTCTGATATATCCATCTACCTAAAATCCTATCAATCCTATTTTTATTCCATAAATCTTATTTTAAGGGGCTGTTTCACCATCCATTGATTAGCGTTAACCGACGGTTAAATGTGATGCCGTCTCCGTCTATTCGAACAAAACAAATAGAGACGGCATCACACCTAACCGCCAGTTAACACTAATCAATGGATGGTGAAAGCCCCTAAATGTTTTTTTAATCCATAATAAATTTCCTCGTTTCTTTTAGATCATACAACTTCATTACATAAAAAAACAACATATGTATTATGAACTACTTGTTAAGACGTTCTCAGGAAATTTCATAATAAATAAGTATTACTCTCGATGGATGCACCGTTATTATCCCCAAAGGGCAACAATGCAGTTTTACCGGAAACCAAGACGAATCTCACCGTGGTTGTGACGTGTTCCAATGTTTTTGCGTCCTCTTGCAATCCAAATGGCACGATAATACAAATTCAAGTGAAGAGATATTCCTTGGAAACGTATTTTTGTAAATGCAAATATTTTATGATATTTTTGGCTAAATTCAGATTACTATATTTAGGAACGTGATTGTTATAAAGCAGTTATAATAAGTGTAGCCACAAAAACAATAATTCAGGTGAATTTAAGCTTGTGTGTTTCTACTCCGGGCGGATTCGCAACGCAAAAATGCTAACGAGCAGAGCTTTACGAGGAAGGATAAAATACTTGCAACTAGTGGTGATATTAAAGTTTTATAAGACGGGTTACGGAGAAAATTGTGAAGAGCAATTGCTACGGTAAACGTATTGCTCAAACAGGAGAAAACAGCGATATGATTTACATCAGTCATCAGATGAACCTAAATGTTTAATTTACATTGTAGTTATAAAATTAGTACTTCTTTTTGTATCCCTCAGAAAATTTATGGAGCTGTTTGATCATCTGTCGACCAAGTTCCTTCAATTTATGATTTTAAAAAAAACCGGGCAAGTGCGAGTCGGACTCGCGCACCGAGGGTTCCGTACACATTTATAGGTATGTTAAGTAAACGGGAATCGTGTCTTGAAGATATTTCTCGCTTTTTCCGAGTGATTTAATACATCCAGTGTATGCAGGCAGAGCCCTACTCTTAAGCAAAATGTACGCAGTGTGGGTTCAGATTATATTGGTCATTGATATTTTCAGACTTTTCTAGTTGGTTTTGTTATATAGCTACCTTCATACCAATATCTACTAAGGAAAGGAAAGTGTTGACGTGGAAACAGTCTGTAGTCACGTCTCCCTAGCCGGGGATCCAGATTATTTAACGCTGAAGCTTTGCGGGAAATTCCGCTTCCAGAAATACAGCGCTAACCGTTACCGTCTATTGAATATTTTATTTCAGCCGAAAAGCTGGTAGATAATTTTGTTTTGGCTTGTGGCTTCCGGAGGTAAAGAGGTAAGCACCCCAAATCTGTGCATCATTTTATTAATTCACGGCCGTGTCTTCTGTAATATTTAGGAGCGAAAATATGAACGTCAAATTATGAATAGGTACGTCGTATCCAACGGCCCGTGAATGCTTCGGGTAGGATTCATTGTACAATGTACATAATTATACCGCATAACGTGCTGTTATTCGAGTTTAAAATCAAATCTAAATAACAGTGAATGCAAAATAAACAGTGTTCAAGTACTTGAGAATTTTGAACTTGTTTACAGACACTCAGTGCTCATTTGGCATCATTTTGTGCTACCCTGTTCTGTTTTAAGTACGTGGTTTTACAAGCAGTGAATTCTCAAATGGGCTACTAAGTGGAAATAAGATTATAACTTGCTTTCCACCCACGCACGTAGAGCAAAAAGTAGTAGCCCACTTTAGACACCACAGAGAGAGCAACTTTTGTGTAGATAAGTATATCAAACATCAACCCACAAAAAGCTATGAACAGTTGGCTGCGCGTCTGAAACTACGAAACTTTACTTACTAAACTACGAGGGTCACACTGAGCTAGGAGGTGGGCTCTTCTATTAAAATCATTTTGATACATTATGCTTCGTATCGTAATATAACGTACTACAACTCTACAAGATAAAGCTTGATATGGCCTCATTGGCTCTATTTTCAGTTTCTTGCCCGTTTCTCCAGCTTTATACAAAAATTACTCAAACTTTGCACCTAGTTTACAAAGTCGTCCCCGCGCAAACACCTCCATCAAATTAGCTCGCGCAAAGATAACATTTGCCCATGAGACACGTTTATTGCGTACTAGGGACGTCCCCTGCGTGGGAACGAGGGTCTCTACCTACCTATTTAATCATCCCGCAGTTCTCTCAGTGCAAATGAGGACAATTTTGGCGTTTTATAGCGTCATTTGCGTCTTTAGACATCTTGTTACAATATAAAAGAACGTGACTACGACTTGCCTAGCTTGTCGGTGGGTCGATGGCAAAGTTCCTACTCCATCTCTTAACGGGGTAGGTACTTAAAGGAATAGCGTTATTTTAATTCGTACAAACTGAGAACCCGAGAGCAATGTGGCTATTGGTTGTGTTTTGTGTTGTGGCTGTGATAGTATTTATCTTCGCATTGATATTTCTAAAGCTAGAAATTTACTATGTAAATGCAAATTTACATTTCTAAGTCTACTAGGTACCTCAGTAGTAGTAGCAGTATGTTTCTGTTAGATCGACACTGCAGCGGTTCGGTTGACCTACATTACTTTCGAAGCATGCCTAATCTTCACATTATGCAGCATTATACGTTGTAGCTCATACATATACGGAGTTTACAGAAAAAGCGGGCGCTATTGCTTCAGTGAGAATAGTTCAGCTGTGTAAGGTAATAGGAACCTATGCGACAATTTTTTTTTTAACAAAAACGTTTATTTTTTTGGAGTTGGTTTTACTTTTTTGTTATTTTTTTTGTTTATGTCTCACTTTTTAGTGATTCGTGGCCAAAGTGCATCTCACAACGATTCCATTAAGCCCAAATACGGCTTAGTTACGTTATTTAATAACAGAGTTCCGTTGCCTAGCTTCCGGCTTCAGCATCAGATCAGTTCGAAAGAATCATTAACTTAAAGCTCCTTCTTAGTCGCTTATCTAGGTATATTAATCATGATCGTTTATAGACGAGCGAGCATTACTTAGCTTTGACGAGTTCCATTGGTCATCTACAGTCTTCTTCATCAGGTTCAGTTTACCAAATGATACTTTCTGAATGTAAATGCTTATCTTAATCCTAAAAATGCAAAAATCGCCATAGGTATGCCTATAAATTTTGAGGTTTGCCCTCGATTTCCCTAGGATCCCATCACCAGCTCTTGACTTGGTGACAATGGGACCACCTCAGAAGAATACATTTTCGATAAAAAAAGATATTTGTTTTTTTTTTTCGACTGGATGGCAAACGAGCAAGTGGGTCTCCTGATGGTAAGAGATCACCACCGCCCATAAACATCTGTAACACCAGGGGTATTGCAGATTTTGGAAATCGGACCACAATTGACTGAGTAGTCGGTGAACATAAATAAAAAAAAATACAAACATTGGAACATAGAACCTCCTCCTTTATTGAAGTCGGTTAAAAAATCACCAACATGATTACTCCATTTTATTATTTACCCTATCATATTCCATCCTAGAATTCTTAGATTACTCTCCTAGACTAGACTCACTGATCGCAACTTCCTTATAACTGATTTTTTTCTAGTACACAGCTTAACCACCTCTTACAGCTCTTTTGGATGCGTAGCTTGGCAACGATAACCACGCTTTTTATTGGAGTTTAGATCTAATATTTACAATAACTTGTTATATGAGTGATTCTTTTCTTCTTCCACTTGTCTGATTCACTGATACATTGCAAGAATAAATGATGCTTTGACTGACTTGCAAGCAGCAAGCAAGTCAGTTTAACTAATTTAGCATAATATGCGGGCGGACACAGTTACTATTGCATATGCTAGTAAGTAACTATTCCTCGAACTGCGAAAGAAACATTAATTGAATTGAGCGTTGCAGAAACGGAAACAGAATTGACGTTTATTTATTTGCATCGTTCATGCTTTCTCCTTATTATCGCCTTCGAACGGCGCAAGTTATTAGCCGTCTGGTCTGTTCTGAGAATCACTTAATCTAAGCGACTACGATTAATATATTTATGTTCGCGGAACTTTATAACCTGTTTGAGTGGCGATAAATATGTTTTGTTGTATCAGGTCTTCCACTTCCAAATTTCTTTGATTCGCCAAAATCCAGCTTCCAACTCTTTGATCGGTCCCAGAATTTCCCGGAAGACCTTTCTTCCGGCCACTAAGAACTTGCTCTCTTATGACTATGTTATAGATTCTTGTCTTGAATCTTCTGCTTATGATTTTGAACATTATTGGCGAGAGCAAATCAGCTCGACTTCGCTAGCTCGGGGTAGTGAATGGGAAATGATGGGCGGCCAAAAAGTCATAACTTGGACGACCGAGAGGAAGACGCCCTTTTGGACCACCTGGTATTGATGAAGTCCTAAAAGCAAAAGACTTGTACACCCTACCCGAGTGCCCGAGTTGTCCGACTGGTAAATGGTCGCATAGAATAGATAAGTGGCGAAAACGGCGTTGAAGGGTACAGTCGAGGAAACTTCACGTAATTGTGAACAGTGGTAACTTTTTACGATCTGTTTTCATTCGAAGATGTCAACATGACATTTGCAGGTAACCCTGTTAACCAGTTCAGATTCTTCGACTGTAGGTTCCGTGCAGTCTTTTGCTGAATTGATGACTTTGATGCATTCAACGCAATACATCTTGCGATGCGTGCAAACAACGAAGTCACATTGTGTAATATCAACGCAATCGCATCAAACTCTAATTTTCGATTGCTCACCACTCTGAGAATGGATATGCCTTTGCGCAGATTGTTAGAAGAGTTAATGCGTGAAACTAATAACGCTACCAATAACACTATTACCCAGTTCACGAAATCACCAAAATACTGTCATAAAACCAGCAACGAGCAGTAAATCGCGCATTGTGAGTGCGGCTCGGCGCACACGCACGCACCGTGTCGACGCGTGAGCTTTCCAAATGGAACAGGCGTTTAGAAAATACAATGATTATTACGAAAGGCTTTTATTGTGGTCTATAAAATTGGATGGAATTCGTTATATTGGGCTCTTTGTGGTTTTCTTGCATGAATGCCTTTGATTGTTGGTTTTGTAAAGGTGGTAATTGATATTATCTATTGTTCTGATGTTCTAATCATACATACGCTCACATAAAGCAAACGGAACTTATTTATTTTATACTACATCCAACATACGAGCATGCGATTAACCTACAGCACTATTTGAACCGCTGGTGTATTGCCGGCAAACGTGAAAGAAAGTTACGATCGCATTTTAAAGACACTCCCGTCGTTGCATGCTACACGATTAGCCAAGACCCTACACATCATCTATTCATAACTGGCCCGATTTATGAACCTAGAGACAGTCACTCCCAGCTTCACTCGAAAACACACTCTCAGGCCAAATTTAATGGAATGGAATTAGGCGTGTGGCCATCCAATGCTACCGTTCCAAATTATTTCGTCTATTGTTGCAAACCGGCCTCATAACTTACACAGCTTTCATCCAAGTTTACCGCAGAACTTGACATAGACTTAAAGCCTAAATTCAGAGGAACTTGAACCAAATTGCTTAAGGATTTGCCCTCACATGTCAGTTCCCTGGCACCCTCGCTGAATCGATAGCAACCTTGAAGCACCCTAGCGGAACGTGCGAATACTCCCATTCTCGTTATTGTTGCGAGGGGACGGGTCTCTCATATGGCATTGCAATTATATATTGAAACGTAGAATTAGCTATGCGGAAATGTGGGGATAATGTGTGATGATATTGGATGTGATGTTTTACATTGTAAGACTACGTAGACGTAATCCCGAAAAATTGCCAAACTTAAGTGGCAGTGGGCGAAGCACATTTCTCGAAGAACTGATGGCCGTTGGAGTCAATGTGTTCTGGAATGGCGGTCACGTACCGGAAGACGCAACGTGGGAAGGCCTTGTTGTTTGTGGGGAAAAGGTGTACTGATGCCCTGGTGAAGGTCACAGAAATCAGATTGATGCGGGCGGCACGGGACCGGTCAGTATAATGTTTTTTGGGGGACACCTACGTCCAGCAGTTGATGACGAAGGCGAAGCGTACGTAGGTAAAGAATAAAGATCTTATCCTGTTATTTGTTGACTTTGTTACAAAGCATTTTTATGTTGTTGATGTTAGACCACTTGCTTATTGCAAAAAACCTAGGGTTTTGTTTACCTATCCCTGTTGACTTCAATTTAAAAATCCACATCTTTTAATTTGTCTTGTGGTTTATCAGCTGTGAGCTGTGTTTTATGATCAACAATAACAGATTAGACGATTTACGAACTGATATTACGTTTATGTGGAACAAATGCAAAATTTAATAACTACATACGTTTCTGTTAGGTACATGAGATATTATTATGTTTAATACCCTTAGCGCAATGAATGAGATGATGGGTTTGTTATGTTATGA
Source organism: Choristoneura fumiferana (assembly GCF_025370935.1). Lineage (NCBI taxonomy): Eukaryota > Metazoa > Arthropoda > Insecta > Lepidoptera > Tortricidae > Choristoneura > Choristoneura fumiferana. Next base: position 6,205,003 of record NC_133474.1, read on the forward strand.
ATGAAAGCGCCTCACACGACTAGTAAGGTAACTAGTAACGGCTCTTAAAGTCAATCTTTAAAGACACGTGTGTTGAACCGTCTTCGCGGCCATGACATCTCCGGTCGTTCACCCCGCCCACTGATCTTTATACCGACCTACAAACAGTACAACAATGTGGACACTTCTTTCCTTTATGCTTTCTACCCTGTCAAGAATGCCTTTATGTCGACTATATCATGTGCTGGTATGGTTACGAGGTGATTATTCAATGAAACAAAAGCAATCAGATGAACGCATGTATTCTGTTATGCCATAGGTATATATAGTAATAAAAGCAAGTATAGGTCGATTCATAAGAGCTGGCATGAATGAATTGAACGAAGGTAATGTCGAATCAACCTGTTAATCATAAAGATACCATTCACTCATTCAATTCTTTCGTGCCAGCTCTTGTGAATCGACCTATACTTGCTTTTATTACTATATATACCTATGGCATAACAGTATACAGACCAGAGAATCATAACCAACTGAGGAACTTTTTCACCGAAAATGTCAGTCACATTACAAAACCATAAGATACAGTGATAACTTAAATAAAATCAAAGAGGGATAATTGTACCAAACGGAGCCAAGCCCATTTGATACAGCGTCGTAATCATAAAAGCTCGCATATCCACATACGCAAAGTTTATTTCCGACTTGCTATTAGGGCCATCTCCTAAATTGCCCCGTGATATTATTTCGGTCTAAACTTAGAAAGGGCAACGTCTTTTGTGGTGGATTTTGCTGCAGCGATGTGTCGAGAGATAGAGATTGTTACTAAGCGTCAGCAAAACTTTATTATGTCAGGGCGTTCGCAGGAAGCATAAAGCAAGGCTTCCGATCGTAAAAGTAACATGAATTAGCTAAAGCGATAACTTAAACAATACTTCTGTAACAGTTACGAGCATGTGAAGCAAAACCACTTCGGTTGAATCGTGTCTTCTTACTTTAATTTCATATTTCAATGGCCTGTTTTACAACTCTGTCAAATTCCTGTTATCTTACGTGACAGATATCTGTATGGCCCTATCTGTTTCATCCAACATAATAAGTCAAAGGATGTGGATGCGGAAAGCACAAGACCGGCCCAGCAGTAAACGTCGTCTCTCGTCGTCAGCAAGCATGTGTCCAGCAGTGAACGTCTTTCGGCTGACATTATGAATAAGTCAAAAAACAAAACAAAAATCTATCAGTTAAAATAACACAAACTTAATAGAAAATAGTAAAACTAGACGTAAATCTGAATCATCTACTAATGTTTCGACCACTGTCAATCAGACATAGTATTGGCGATATCTCACAACACCAAAAACCGTTAAATAACAACAATCTTGTTTTAAATGATATTGTAACGGATAACTCACGTCTTAAACCGAGTTTAGCTCGACATGTTTCGGGCTATTTCGTAGCCCTTCTTCTCAGGAGCACGCGAGCAGAGCGGTGGCGCGTAGTGTGCGTGTTGCGGCAGCCGCCGAGTCGCGTGCTCCTGAGAAGAAGGGCTACGAAATAGCCCGAAACATGTCGAGCTAAACTCGGTTTAAGACGTGAGTTATCCGTTACAATATCATTTAATATGAGTGAGTCTCACGGTAGTTATGTTCAAAACAATCTTGTTTCTACCGCTATGTCTGTCATACAACAATGCGACAAGTACAGTCACCACCACCAATATCCGACACAAAAAAGTATACATACTTAAATATCTGATACAATACGATTCTGTTTCTAGGGCCGGTAGAACGTGTCAGATATTTTTGCACGCTCCGCTGTTGCATAGAGATGACTGTACTATGAAATAAAACCGTCCATATTAATGTTTTGTCGCTATGCATCCAACAATAACAACACCAACATGCCTTGTTGAAAAATTTAGGACACTGCGAGTTACGACAAGGTCAACTAAGTTCCTACAAGAAAGAATACGAAGTTGCTTTCTATTGTTAAAAACTAGTAAGTACCTAATCAATATCCATTTTCAAATAAGACGTTACATAGTTCGGCAATCGGCCATAATGTATTTAACCTCTTTAACAAAGACTCGTCCAAATAAAGAACAAACAAAATAGAACCACAAATTTCAAATTGACATTTAGAAACCAAATGACAGTCGACGATACGTTGGTCAAATACTATTATAATCAATTTACTAACAGCACAGCGTTTTCAATACAAACAAACCGCAGTAGAATACTTGGGTACGTATAGCGCAGTGCGCACCGATAAAAACGCGCGTTTCCCCCCGATGGTGGGGGCCGCGGTCGCGCCGCTCGATAAGCGGGCGTTTGCGGCTGTCGCCGCGTGTTCGAATTCAGAAGGACAGTCTCGTTTTGAAGTCGCCTTTAAAAAGTGCGTTTTTAGCTATTACACCTTAGATTTTCATATGATTACTATTAAAACAATATAATATGACAGTAAATTGCTGAGTAACACGAATATATAACAAAATATTGGTAAGTTTTAGTAATTATTAACCATAGGCCAAAACTGGCTGTTACGCTCGGAATCATAAATTTCAAACGGTATAGAATTAGGTTCGAATAGAAATAGATGGGATGCGATTGTGAGCGTCCATGATTTACACAATACAGCCTCCTATCACATTTTATTCCTCAGATTTCATTTAAACTTCACAATAGCAAAAGTTTAAATGTAATAAAATAAGCTAGATTTTTTTATTCCAAAATAAAGATATTGTTTTGACGTTATTCAAAGGGGGTCGAAGATTGAAATCACAAAACACCACACGTCCATAAAAGCTTGGTTACCCTATGCGCTACATTTTCATATCAAAAGATAGTCCCGATATAAGTAATACAAATTTACAATTATAAAAGTAATTTCGTCACATTTTCTTAACACGTCATCTATCTTATCCCGTAAGGATTGTCCAAATCTTGGGGACCCTAGCCGCACCGTCGGCCATCTTGGCGCTTCAACCGCCGCGTTCCCCCGCGCGTCAGTCGCCCGGCGCCCGCCCGTGTGTTCGGCCGCGCGTTTTTGTCACCATGCAGTTCGAGTACGACCCAGAGCGTTTGATTGAAGAGGTGAAGAAACGCCCAGGGATATGGGACTTCGACAATGTCGAGTACAGGACGAAGAATACGCGACACAAGCTATGGAATGAAGTTGTCAACGAGCTGTTGCAGACAAACGTGAAGGTGTCGAAAAGCGAGATGAGAGAGCTAGGTAACTATTTTGTACTAACTTGACGCGATTGTGGTCGTTTTCTCTACAGATATAAAGACTAAAGTCCCGGTTCTAAATTGCTTAGTCCAGCGCAAACTTCGTTAACTTTACCAATGAGACGACTCATAATACCGTATACCGTATACGTATCTATAGGTAGATAGGTAGGTACGTACGCGGTTATAAACAACCGTGGGTGTCTCAAGTGCAGTTAAAACAAACAAACGCTATGTTACGCACTAAAAGTAAACATCTTAGAAAATGAGTTTGATATTTTCAAACAACTTATGGTAAGTGTAAAGTACCTTCTACGCGCGGTATTTGACTATTTTTTATTATTTTTAGTGTCATCGAACGAAAAAAACAATTTTTAACTTCCTTTACATACTTAACAGGTTTTTTCTTCTCCTGTACTGTAATCTGTGATTTACTTAAACACGAACAGTAATATAACAACAGCATACATAACAAGATTCTGGAAAAGTCTATATTGTCTATTCCCCATAACAGCACTATCGTAATGTTGCTAAAACGATACTGCAAATACTTACTTTTTTTTCTTAATTCGTACATTCGGACAGGCTAAGGTGCTGCTAGTATGGTTTTTATATTTTGTATGGTTTTTATACAGAATAAAAACTTTCCGAACATAATCCATAGCCTGCCAACATAAATAACGCGTATTTTTAAGATCGTCACAGGCAAGTAAACGTTAATCAAAAACAAAATATAACTTTCACAAATTTTGACATTTTCATATTTCTCACTTGTCTTTATTGTTATTTACCTTCTCTTTGCGTTTGCCATACTTTTTACTAAAATATGAAAACGTTTAAAGTTAACTATTTTATCTAATTTTGTATTATAATTAATAAGTACCCAGTCGAAGAAAAAGTATTGTATGCAACGTTGTATAAGTATGTCAAAAAAATCTCGTAGCGTCTTTTTCTTACTCACGCCACTCACCTTTTTTTTGAACCCTGTTATACAACTATTGCATAAAATACTATAAACAGAAAAAATAAATACTAGCTGTCACTGTCACACGCCAGTTTCACTTTTAACTGCATATACTCCGTTTAATTTAAGGTTTGAATTAACGGTCAAATTGTAACACGTTTCTTGGTATTTCGAACACAAATTGACTAAAAATACCTACTCGTACATTTATTAGCGGTATTTAATTTTTTTTACTATAGAAGTTAACGTTATTTTAAATATTTGTGTTGTTTCATTTAAAAACGTGTGCAAATTTTACCGTTATGTTTCAAATGTTAAAATAAATGGAGTTTTAGAAAGAGACAGGTGTATAGATGCATAAATTCAATTTCAATTCAACCGATTTTTTTTCCTCAGTAAATTTGACTGTATGTATATTCATAATAATAAATAAGATATAGCAAATTCAGGAGTTGTCAAATACAGTATTGATGTATGTCATAATGGTATTCGTGTACTTATTTTGTTTTTTTGACCACGTGTTATTTTTGCTAGGTACTAATTGTAATTTGGTACCTAATTGGTTACTATACTACATGTTAAAGCCTATCTAATGCAAAAGTTTGACCTTTTAATTTTATCCTTCCGCCTGTTCAGACTGTATGTAATGTATGTATAACTATTTACAAGCCAGCATAAACGTTCGTTATACGAAAATCAGGAAAGACGTGCAATACCTCTATAATTTTTTTATATGTACAACCTTTTTTCTCTGCAAGAAATAGAGTCAAGATCAAGATAATTTAGAAGAAGTATTTTATTTTTATTTTAAACCATATTTTATTTTCCAGAACTACAACTGCAGAAGAAATGGAAGAGCATTCGAGACTGTTTCCAAAAATACATAGCGAACCCAGCAAGAACTCGTCGTCCGTACTTATACTGTAAGCAACTCCAGTTCCTTCTTAAAGATCAAGAAATGCCGCCTGAGGCCACCGCTACCAGCGATTCCGACGACGGTCCACGGTTCACAATGAAGAAACGGAAAATATGGAAGCCTAAGGCGCATGCACCTAAAGATGATGAGGGAACCACTGAGGAAGAAGAAAACTTCGATTATGATGACGTAAGATCAAACAATTCCAATGACGATGAAATAACTGTTGAAGTTCCCCTCCCTAAATCATCTAAGGGCAAACCTCCTGTAGACGAATTCGTGTTTGCCAATGTCGATCTTCAACCGACAAAAGATGGAGAAGATCCCGATAAACTGTTCTTCTTGTCTCTTTTACCACATTTTAAAGCAATACCGGAGGAGTTCCGTCTTAACGTAAAAATGGAACTGATGCAGGTGTTGCAGAATGCTCATTATAATACTGTTAGAGATCACAAATTGATTTAAGTTGTCTAGTTCTAGGTTCGTGACTGAGTTCTCTTTTAATCGTTATGTTCACATGGGTAATTACAGCGTGATATTAATAATGTTACACAATAACAATGAGTAAAATAAATGTATGGCTGTAAATAACTTTGTTTTATTTACGCACACGCGCAGGCTAACAGAGTTCAGTGATTGTTTATTCAATTACCTACTTACATAATGGAGAAACTAATTAATTAATTTAGGACCGCACTCACAAACGTCACTACATTTTAGTGTACACATTTGAGTGCGGCAAGTAACTTAATAAATTCAACATCCATTTTCTTCCGCAATTTAAATCCCTGTAGAGATAACAACACTAATAAGTAAAGTTCTTACCTGAGATCTAAGAACGTGAGTGACTGGAGACCGCCCACGGCATCAGGTAGATTCCTGATAATATTTTGCGATAACAACAACTTCTCTAAAAATATATAAGTGGTCAGTTCATCGGGCACTTCACAGAAGCGATTCTTCGATAAATCTGTAACAAAAGAAAAATGTAAGCGTTAATAAAAAAAAAACTATTCACAATCCACTCAATCAACAATCAAAGTAGTTCGATTTTGATAATTCATTTTTTATTGGATACCCCAAAGTTAGTTTCATATACATTTGGAAAAAATCCTACCCTAAGGGTGGACAAAATTACATAATAAAAACTTTGTATGTAGGCACGCATATAAAATACCGAAATTTAAATCGCTAAGACTAGAAACATCAAATTTTGACGATTATCATTGTTTTCCCTGCAATGCAACGTGAATGAAAAGCACGAAGTAATTTGTAGGAATTTTCGAGAAATCCAGACTTAATGATTTAGCGATCGAAGGAATGTGTAAAGAAATATATTATAAATTATTACAAGCGGGAGTGGAAACGCAGCTTAAGGATTTTTTTATTGAATCGGAATAGGTACGAAATACGTGAGTAAAATGAAATATTTGTCGGTCTTTAGCCAAATGATTGTTTCGTTAAATTAAATTCAGTGTCGGCAGGTAGTCAATAAAAATGAGGCAGTTCGGAATACTTCTCATCAATTTGGATTCGTTGTTGATCTCATTTAATGTAGCTTTTTTTAAATAAGTTAATGTTTTCAATTCACTTCTATTCTATTTTAAGGTCGCGGGTGAGCAAAGAAATTCTTTTAGTTCATTTCTATTCAAAATGTTAACAACGAGTGGTTCAGCGGTTAGTAATCTAATAATCAACGTTATAGCACCATTCGACAACACTTTTAGGTACTTATGTACAACCTTCATGTGATGCATTCAAGAAGTGATAATTAAGGAGAATACGACCTCCCGGCACTCTCACAGGCAGTACCATATACCAACCGCAAAGATGTCATATTTAATGCTTCGATCTTTAGCAACTAGTGAACTAACCAAAGCCCAGGACTATACACAGCGGTCGCGGGACTAGATCTACAATTAGTTTGAGGGCCCATAAACTTAATCCTATTCCTCTATCAGATTTATGATTTAGTTGTTGCCCGCGATTTCATCGGTGTAGTTTTCATTCGCTACCTCGCGAGATGTAAGCAAATTTTCGGGAATAGAAGGATTTTCAAAATTACACCCATATCTGAGCAACCGTTTAGCGGATTAAACTACAACATACTTACTCAGAAGACTTACTAAGCTTTCACATTTTTAATATGAGTAGGATATTTATTGTGGGGGAGGCTAACATCAAAGGAAAGTGGAGTCGTGTTGGATGGAAGCGACGTATAATTTTACGAGCTTAGAGCTGGAATTGTGGCCGTGAAATTGCTGATCCTAATTGCAATGGCGCTTTATTGATTGATATCACCGTTATTGATGGTTTATTATTCCGGGGGTACGTTCCTTTAACAAGTTTAGGTTTAAGTAACGGTATAAATACTAGGTTCAGATAACAGTTAGGGCCAGTACAGACGGACTGCATTCCAACTGCAACGTAACCGCAGCTGCCGACTGCCCATACCTTTGGCCCAAACATTTTTCGTTGCGGTTCGATTGCAGTCGGCACAACTACAATTGAAACGTATGGGCAGTTGGCAATTACATTGCAGCTGGAATGCAGTCCGTGTGTACTGGCCCTTATACTTTATTTATTTATTTTAGAGAAAAACATTACCTCTCTTTGCAGTCGGGTAAAAAGATATCAACAGAAAAAGTTTAAAAACATGAGCATAGCTAGGTTTCCTGCATGAAATAAAATTAGCGTAAATCACGTCCTGTGCCTACCCGAAGCTTTTACTAACATTATATTATTCTGGCATAACACGATAACAGTAGTTTACAACTAGACGCTTAAACATAAACAAACAAAGAATTATAGCAGCGAAGCAAATTGTCAATCTGTTTACCACATCAAATTACAATGCTGTAATTGAATTACAAATATACATTTAATTAACATAAGCAAGTGATAGGTTCGTTGACACGAGAGCTGTGAGGGCTAAGTGCGGTAGCAGATCCTCTTACAGAACAAAACCGCAGTCGAGACTAGCTAACTAACAACGAGTCAACTTGCAAGGGAATATGTAATTTACAAATACATAAATGTATGCTTTTATAAATGATACTTTGTAGTTTAAAACAAGATATTGTGTTTAAAATTCGTAATCGTTCATATTCATAGCGCATCTTTTCTGTATTCTATAGTTTCAACTGCTAATAATGAAAACACTTTGCTATATTTGCTAGCCGATGCATAACTATATATAAACACTAAACGTGTGCATATTCTGTCTAGCCTATAAGAGAAATGAATGCCAAGTCTTTCCAAATATACACGACGCTGGTGACTGTAATCAAATAATCACGTGTAAATAAACAACAAAGTAGATGTAGAATAGTAGATAGTACAAGAGCATAAAACGAGCCATTTTACCCGAGGCGTTCATATAGCCATACCCGAGCCGGTATGGCGAGAGTGTACACTTTTATAGGACGTTTCATAGCTTTTGTGGATATTTTGGCTTTGAGTAGATGTTTTTTGTTATTAAAAGCTCTTTTAGCCATAGCTAATCTTTTTATTATGTATGGAGTACATCTGGAGTCATTGGTAACCAAACTACCAAAATATTTAAATTTTGTGACCGGTTCTATTTTGTTTTTGATTAGCATAAATAGTTTTTCATAAAATAAAATTTATTTAAAAAATACACCTATAGAAATTTTACTTTATGCACTAGAGCATAAAAAGTAATTTTATGTCGCCTAGATCCAGCATAATCACCAACTTTACGAGCATGAGAAATGGAAAAGCATTTTTGGTTCCAATTGAAATCTAGTAAGTAAACGAACTAAATAAGTGCAACGTCAGACATCACATTTATAAACAATTCTATAAAATCTTAACTTGAAAGCAATGGGCATGCTATAAGCCAAGAGCAAAATCATTATATGTACAGTCAACGTCATAAATAAGAGATCACTTTTGTACCTTGTCACTTTAACGTCATGTTTGAAAAGCCATACGACTGAAAGCAACAAGTTACAGAAATGATCACTTATTTATGACGTTGACTGTACCAAGAAAATACAGGAAACAACGCTAACCACAACAGAGACGCAAGAGGAAATACCATAGGCAAGTACCAAATGAGTCAACTCGCGTGCAAGTAAAGTCAATGTCGCTCACAGCAGAATGCAGATAGATCTTCGCGTTTTTCTAGACTACTAGTTAGAACCTAATTCAGATACCAGTTGACTTTGTCGAATAAAATAGAAATACGTATTTATAAACACGCCAATCCATTTGCAGAAACAAGCTGTCTTGTTTTATGGTACATTATATGAATAGTAACGATACGAAAATGAAACTTGGACTTAATTAGGCTAATGGATTACACTATTGATAAGTTCGTTGAATCCCCAAGGCTAACACAGCCAAATTTATGAAATAAAAGTAATTTTAAAATGAACAAACAGTACCTGGTTGTGACAAACACATCGTTGGTGGCAAAATGTAAGATTTTCGCTGTATTAGTGCTGAATAAAGGATTTCTTTAGCTGCAGCAGAAGACAAAGGAGGGCTCCTAAGCATTAATGACGGCAGGCGCCTTTGAACAATGAACGGAGGTCCGACTACTCCAGTCTTGATGAATCTCTCAAGTGTGTATGTTCTGGAAGAAACGAGGCATTGTCTCAACTTGGTACATGTTGTGAAGATGACACTGTCTGTGACCCGCTTCAAATCAAGACTCGATTTAAGAGATAATGCCAGAGCAGTTGTACGTAAAAAAGTTATATCGATCTTATTTCTTAACGACGTTAACCTACTCAGTAGCAAATTCAGTGAAGTAATTATGAGTCTTGTATCTCGTAAATTAAATGGCACAGTACTTTAACACTTAAGACCTCGCCTTTATATAATTATATCGCAGTGTTTCCGTTGGATATCGTAAACTACTTACTAGCGAGATGCGTGAGTCATGTATCAGACAGACTGAGCAACCTCTGTGGGAGCCTATAACGTAGTATAGATAGTGTTTTAACAGCTGAGGTAACGGCAGTTTATAAACTAAATGAGCAATAGGTCAGCCCAGCAAGTCTATTACATTATTTGTTAGTAAACAGGCGCACGTTTCACATTTGAGTGGTTTGTCACATCTTAAAGTTAATGAATAATTGATAGCTGGATCAAGAAATCTCACGTACAAGAGAGCGACATCAAAGGTTAGTTGAGTCACGGCGAAATTACGCTTATAAAGTAAATAATTTTTAATTTCAAGAGCATAAGATAGAGCGTAAAGCTGTAAAGCTGCATTTTTCGATGATGTAATCCAACCAGCGATCGTTAATTTTAACTGGAACAAACATAAACACGGGCCACACATCAACATGGCCTACTACTGCTTCATTAGTCGGTATCGAATTAGCTCTGTTTTCAATTTCACTTGCACTGGTACTCTCGAGGTGTAAATTGCGGGAGGATTGTTGCAAGGGATAAAAAACGGGACAAATATTGATCTGTACCCTAAGTTGATTATTTTCAGTGCGAAAGGTGAGATATTTATACTTGACGAAGGGAGGGATGGGTAAAAGGGCATTAGCGTCGACGTAACGCCTACGAACTTTTGATTGACGCTTCGTAAAGGGCGGAGGTGAGATGAGATTATAACAACATGGGACTCTTAGTTTGTAATCATCTAAGTGATATATAAAGTGTGACGTTGCACAGAATCATCTCAAATTCTATAAACACTATAATTAAATTTAACGACCTTATCAAGGAATATCGTGGTTTGTTTTCCGCTGCTTTCCATCTACAGGCACAATCATACAGCAAAAAAACCTCATTCATTATTCAGATAATTCAACCGATATAGCTGAAGCACTTTAGCGTTGAGTGATTTATCAGATACAATTTGATCCACCCGTCGAACTGCTCGCGACATGGTCGCGGCGTTTGCCCTTAATATAATTAGATTTCCATTTAAACGAATATGAGCTTTAAATAGCACTAAACGAAATTGAAGAACCCTCAAGCAACTTTGTGATTCATTTAAAGGTCGCAGGGCAAATTTGACGAGTTTCGTAAAAAATTCAAAGGCACTTTAAGATAATTTGGAACGTAATTCAAGTAGTCCACATTTTATCATTCTGCTTAATTTTTTAACACAAATTTTAAACATGTCAGACAGGTCAAACGTAAATAGATCGAGAATTTGAAAGCAACATCGTCTTTATTTACCTTGCATTGCATATAACTTTCTATGTAACGCACGATTGACGTCAGACACGTTAAAATTAAAACAGATTGTGTTAAATATGCACGTATACATACTATCTGTCATTAAACATAGCCTCAGCAAGTTGCTTGTCCAGTTTTTTGGTCACATGTCCTCGAAATATAACCGCCACTACGGCACTACTAAAAAGCCTATTTTAACGTGACTCTTCGGACGGCATCGTTTACTATTTACATTCCGTAGTTAGCAACCGGAAAAGTAAAAATAAACATGACCCTTTAAAAGCTTTTGAGTAACATTTTTAAAACTCAGTAGCGTTAGGAATATTGCCCTATAGCCCATGAAAGTAAAAGTTTAGGAGAAGCTCTTGTCATTTTGCAAATAACTTTGATTTTAGGACAATCCTCCATTAAAGTTGAAGGAGTTTGTTGTACTCACGAAAATTCAAGAATACTTACTTTAGAATCTTCCGCCGTATCTCGTGCCATCTAAATAAGTCAGCATAAACAAAGCTCTTTCATTTCATTTTGATGGATTGCACTTAATCGCCTACATAAGAATATCGTCTCGAATCTACTAAAGAATAGTTTCAATGCGCCAATTTTTGGTGGCATGCCAAGTTGCAGATAATCTGCGGCCACGACTGCGGGCCTCCACAGCCTTGACCGGCGACTGGCAGTATAATTTTGAGCAATGATTGCGCTCAAGCCCGGCTAGCCAATCCATTAATAATATGTTTTCAATTTTCAACGGACTATCACACACACGCAAGTTTGACACCAGCGTCTATTGTAGCGTTTAAAATGGCTAATAGAAATCGCTGCAAGTCACGTCGTTTAATCTTTTGCGTTGCGTTGAAGAAACGGAAATATTCGAAGCAAATTACGTTACATGTTTCCTTGGCCTTGAAGCTGTTCATCAATGCTAGAAGCCGCATAAACGCATTGAGGTTAACATGTAGGTATAGTGTGTAAGATTACATCACGTTATAAAGTCATCGTATTGCAATTATCAAGCTTCAATGTTGTAACGCCGCATCCTTGTATTCCGATCCGATGCCAGGTCATTTATCTACCAGATATTATTGGATATTAGAGACGAACACGTTTACTGCATCAATCGCTATTAGAGTCTGCGCAAGGAATATGAGCTGGCGAATTTTACGCCTAACAATACCACTAGATATAGCCACTATCTTTTGTAACGATATTGCTGATCGTAAGCCACCGTTCAGTGGTTACAATTACATCAACACCGCATATTGAATTACCAGACACAATAGTCGTGTTGATAGCAGAGATTGATACAGTTTGCTTAACTATATATCTATCTATACTCGCTGATAAAAACATGTGGTCTTAAGAATCAGAAATTCCAAGCAGTTTTGAGCGTATGTAGTCATACTACTGGCTAATTTAGTAGTACGATTATAATGCGTCATCATCCTCCTAATAAAAAAATGGTCTCGGGCGATTGGTACGCCGAATGTGCGCGAGTAGGCTTAATAACGGTACAATAACGAACTCCGACCAAGTGTGCCTTTTATATACTACCGGTCGTCCCACTATTGTGCTACAATAAACGACAATTTGCCGAATTTGCCAATCACTATCCATCTAACTGCATTAGTTTAATATAGTCAACTAGACATTGGGCTAAAAATATTTGAAGTTCGCATTATCACGATAAAATTGAGATACATCGAGATGATTTATCAAATTTAAGTCAAAGAAAACGATACAGATGTATTGCAAATATTTTAGCTAAAATAAGTTTTTTTGTTTTAGAAATAGACTATGTAGTCAAGCAAGGCGTCGTTATTATGACCGACAAAATTAAATGCAAACGACTCCGCCTAAATCAACATACTTATCGCCCGTCAAATGGCATGGGTCAACCGTTTCGTATCATAACTCAATCGAATTAGGGACGAGTGTTTGTCTCGGTGCTCTTCCTAATTGGTTTTTATTATGGCGTATTAAAATCTGTCCCCCAAGCTAGTGTCGGTGAAATATAGTAATTGAAATAACTTCTGAGGCGATGGTTGTTATCGATTTAAGGGGAACGAAAAAGTTCGTGGAACACCGGTTTCACGTGCCGCCTGATCAATATGCCAGTTGAGACGGCGACCACCGCCGCATAGCGTGTCACCCCTAGACACAGCTGATTCCTCCCCCGTGCCCCTCAGTCTGCTCACTCCGCGCCGCTATGCACCCTCCTGTACTTTCCATCTCAACAAAACATATGAAGTTTATTCCAGCATTCCCCTTCGGCACTTGTATGAGGAAATCATGATTTTCCTGTTATAACCATAAACAGTTTGTTTTGTATTTATACACACATTAATACAAGATTAGCTTGCCAATGCTGGAGGTTTAATATGACATACGCATAAGTAACGACGTATTAGGAGGACGTTTGGAAATATCTCGATGGCCACGAGCCAAAATGTCTTATAACGTCAATTATATCAACAACAAATAAAAATGTATTCTAATAAAAGCTTCGGAAGTACTTCAAAAGATGCCTCTTATAAAGCGGTGTCGCAACTTACCGCGCCGGAAGTACGTGACGGATACACGGAGCAGCAGCAGCATCAATATCTGCTTTATATGAATAAGCTGAAGCTAGAATTCGAAGAGCGATGGTGTAAAAAACCAACGTTCAACATGAACTTATCTGATTTAGAACGGGTAAAAACTTTAGGTACAGGGGCATTTGGCAGAGTAGTATTATTAAAGCACACGAAAAGTTACAAATACTACGCAATGAAAGTACTTGAGAAAGAAAAAGTGATTAGACTGAAACAAGTAGATCACACGCTGAACGAAAAACGAATTTTAGAAGCTATTCGGTTTCCTTTTACAGTAACGATGGAATTCAGTTTCAAGGATAACAGTTACATATACTTCGTCATGCCCTTCGTACCAGGCGGGGAAATGTTCACTCATCTAAGACGAATGCATAAGTTCGACGAGCCACTATCAAAATTTTATGGCAGCCAAGTCATATTGGCTTTGGAATATTTACACTTCTGCAATCTGGTGTACCGTGACTTAAAGCCGGAAAATATTTTGATAGACAGGAACGGGTATTTAAAGATTACAGATTTTGGTTTCTGTAAGCAAGTACACGGAAGAACGTGGACTTTGTGTGGCACGCCGGAATATCTGGCCCCTGAGCTGATTCTGAGCAAAGGTTACGCATCCTCTGTGGACTGGTGGTCTTTCGGAGTACTAATTTACGAAATGAACGCAGGATACCCGCCTTTCTATGCAAACGAACCAATGAAGACTTACGAGAAAATAGTTTCAGGCAAATACAGATGTCCTTCCAGTTTCAACGCAAGTTTAAGGGATCTTCTTCGCAACACACTTCAGGTAGACATAACCAAACGATTCGGGGTGATGAAAAATGGCGTACTGGATTTAAAAAACCACGCTTGGTTCAAAGGTATAGAGTGGGATTCTATCTTGAATTGTCGAACGCCGCCGCCATTTGTACCGAAATACAAAGCACCAGGAGACACTAGCAATTTTGAGCGCTATGAGGAGGAGGCAATAACGCCTGCCGCACATTGCCTGTATTCAGCAGAGTTTACTGATTTTTAAATAAAATAAATTGTTTCGTGTAAAAACAAGTTTCGGTTTGATATTCATTTCGGCAGTAAAAAATTAAAACGTTTAAGCAGTATGTGTAACGTCTGCCTTGGCGCTTAGTCGTTATATTTGAACGCGATTTGAAATTCTAATGTGTTAGCTCGTGGGGCTCCCCTCACGACTTGCGCTGCGCGTACGCAGCGCCGGGGACCGACGATAAGGAGGCGCACGCGACCATCCTCTGTCACTTCTTATTTTAGATCTTAATATAGTAATTGGTTGTCTCGGTACTTTCATAATGACACGACTCGTTTTGAAACTAAAAAATGATGGCGTATTAGTCTCCGAAGTCGTCGACAAATATCACCGTATGTGTTGTGACCCGAATATGTGCTCAAGCTTTGCCAAGATTAGCATGAGTAATGAAATATTAGGTTCGAGATGTTATTTGGCTCTAGTTAAGTGCGCACATTCCATCAATAGTTTTGTGCGGGTTATTTTACTACGTGCATGCAATGAATTAAGCGTATCGCAGTAAATAAACCTGTAAGGTACTTGAATTTTAAATAGATTTAATATTGTGGTTGCTAAATTTTGAGGCGATTTGTAGTGGTTTCAGGAAGTCGCTGTGTAATTTAACATAAACTCTATTGCGTGAGCAATCAGCCAGTATTTTTTTTAAGGAAAACACAGGATAGATACGTTATTAACTCTTAGCTTGTTCAAGGTCACGGAAATAATCAAGGCTAATGAAAAATATTAACTAATACTTGATGGTAAACGAAAAAAATATATGCTATTAACACTCTTTTGCTAATCTTACAATTGTTAAAATTATATGGCATATAGTAAATTTACAATACAAAGATAGTGCGTGAAATCGCAGCGATTTTCCGTACCGAACCAATCAGCTGATCAATGAAAACCTCATATTTCGCAAATCATAGGCATTTCAGCAAATACAGGATTGGGCATTTCTATCTACCGTTGTACCCTGTGAGTTTATCTCTCCGATTTCAACAAAATTTGGGAGGTAGACTCAGTCCATGATTCCAAGATGGAAAAACAGGGTCTCCAGATGTGTCCCCAAAATATTGTATGGATGTGTCCGTTTTGTTACGAAAAATATTAAGAAAAATTCGTAACAAAACGGACACATCCATACAATATTTTGGGGACACATCTGGAGACCCTGTTTTTCCATCTCGGAATCATGGACTGAGTCTACCTACCAAATTTTATGGAAAGCAAAGATATTACAAACTAGCTTTTGCCCGCGGCTTCGCCCGCGTGGAATTCGGTTATTCCGCGCTGTTCCCTAGGGAACTGTGCATTTTTCGGGATAAAAAGTAGCCTATGCCACTCTCTGGCCCATAAACTATCTCTATGCCAAAAATCACGTCGATTTGTCGCTCCGTTTCGACGTGAAAGACGGACAAACATACAAACACACACACACTTTCGCATTTTTAATATTAGTATTGATTCACGAACGCATACTTATAAAATCGCCCTTTTTACCACAACATCGAAACCGAGACGTCCTTTTCTCTTACCCCCGCGTCGAAAGGAGGTCGTCAATCAGACAGAATGATTATAGTTTTGACTCAAGAACTCACAGAGACGAGTCCGTATACAAAGCTCTTGAGACACCTTTATTATGCAGGCGCGTTTATGAGCTACGGAGATGAATAAAAACTGATGACACTAAAAAAGCTCTATCGTATTACTATGTCAGTAAACTTGAAACTAGAAACTACAATGAAAAATGTGCAAACGATCGGTAAAGATCTAAATGAATTTATACTAGCAAAGTCAATTATTGCAAAAGTAAATTTGCTTTGAAACTGCTTTTGGTAAAAAAACTTTCACGATTATTATAATGAAGCCACGAAGATGTAATCAAAATTTAATTAACGCAGCAGAGTTGATGTTAAGTTTATTCAAGACACTATCACAAAGCCCGTCAAGTTTTGATTAATTTCATTACTAACTTAGTCGACTGTGCCCTGTGTAATTTACCTAAACATGTATATCGAGTTTAGGGCGAAAGCTCATAACTGCGGCTCTGGCACGCAACATAATGATACTAGCAAATGCAACGAACGTATTACAGAAAAATGATACTGAAGTAGGTCGGTTGATGTAGTAGGCCTAACTCACTCCATGCAACCCTTGGGTCACTGATATCGTTGAATCAGCGAAGTGGAAAGTGAAGGAAGCGAAGTTCCGTCCCATTCCACTCGCGAGGACGACGCCAGGAAGTGGCTAGATCCCAACTCCGAGAAGCCATGAACCTTCTGAAGAGACCATTTGTTCCGTATAATGTGACATTAGCGCACTATAATGCGATACATCCACGAAGATTTCCATTGTCTTATGAAAAACAATATTGCTGTCAGAACGTAGTAACGTAGATTACCAAGAGAGGTCAACCAACTATCGGGTAAATTGATTCAATATTTATTCCTAAAAGTATGTGTATTCTTACAGAAAGATTAAATTAAACTTAACTAATAGTGTCATACTTTAGGCTTGGATTATCAATAAATACAATACAATTTGAATTTAGATAAATCCAACAAAACTTTTCGCAAAAACCGTGGGTATCTAAGGATTATGGATTTATGATAATCATGACGAATGCCACTTTTCGATATGATATTGTAATAAGTGAAGTTTTTTTAACTACAAGTGTACTAAAAACCTTATGTTCTTAAACATATGCAACTCCACCTTTACTGGCATTCAAGCCTTGCCAATTCAGAGTTCAAAGCGGTTTATTCATTCACAATGGCATGTTGCGCAAGGAACTAAACGAAATCAAACTAAAACTAGGTTTTAGCGGCGTAGTTTCAAATTAGTTTACAGCTTCTTTGTTACATGGGAAACAAGACTTAGAAAATCTAGTAACGTCAACGAAGACTTAATATTAAAAAGCAACTAAGAAACGCGTATCAAAAACAACGTAAAAACATCAACAGACCGCTAAAGAACCGAAACCTTAAATGCTAATGCTAACACAGTTAACGGGTTAACACAAGATGTATAGATTACACAAGCAATCGACGGGAGCATAAAACAAAATTACATAAGAGGCTGGGCAAGGGCTCTGAAAGCCCGTCTAGCACGCTCGACGGACGAGTTATTGAGCTTAGATAGTTGTAATGTTGCGATAGAGTTACGTTAAGTGATTTGTGATCTATCTTGGCTGTGACAACACCTATATAATTAGATAGGTACGAAAGGCACCCGACAAATAATTTCTGAGCGTTACATACATTATAAGAACTGAAGTTATGAGTTGAGAAAAGTGAAATCAGATTTTCTAAGTTTTATTTATAATCCGTTGATACTTACCACACCCTGCCCGCCGCAGGTGTAAGCAAGCAAGTCACTGAGATGAACATGAAACCAACATATTGTACAAACATAGTAAATACAAAGTATGACACAACAGCCATTCGTCGAAGCCTGCAATTTGGGTCACCGACGATGCAGATTCTGTGTTCGATGCAGAAAGGGCGAGATAAGAGGGTTCCAACTAGGGTACGATCGATCTCAACACTCACTAGTACTTGAAAGAGAACCATCTGAAAATTACACCACAGTAATACTATGTAAGTTTCGAGCTAGACAAAATATTATATGGTACAATACGGCAAAGTAAAAAACTAATGAGGTAACGATGAGGTTCAACTATCAGTTTTTTTAATGTAGAAATAAGTAGAAAACTGTATAAAAAACTTTTGTACATTATTTAAATAATGATAATTCGTTAAGCTATGTAATCATAAAATACGTCGTTTCAATATTTAATGAAAATATTCAATCGCTAGGGAAAATGCCCTTTAAATAGGTACCTACCCTTTAAAATAAGTTGAATCCTTTTGATATTTCGTTATTTTATCTCGCACACGCTTTACGATTAAAGTAATAAAAAGTTTTTAAAAAAGCTACATGAACTAACGACTTACCGTGTAATAAAACGATAAGTGGCTAGGAGTTCAACATGAATTCCCCATATTACGTGTAGCAGACTCATCTCCAGTGAAACATATAATTTGTAGTTTAGGTACTATGCCGTACTGATAATAACACTCTCTCATCAAGTGCTCGAGTTAATAGCATTATTTCTAAAAGGAGGGATTATGTGAAGCAAACATGGTTAACAAGAGCCCCTTGTGATTGCGAAATGAGCGTTAAACTCAAGCGCATCTGGCCCTATACTACGAAGAGCAAAATTCGAACTTCGTATCTTGCCGTCCCGCTGACGCTTATATTACTCAACACGAGAGTGAGAGGGACGATACGATACGAACCTCGATTTTAAAATTTCATAGTAGCCCCCCTGTTTATCTCGCTATCAGCCTGCGCCGGCGCAGATCTGTCTGTAGAAGTTAATTTAATATACTTAATTGAACGGCTCCTCTTCTCACGATACCAGCTTCCATCCCGCTAACAGGTTTCGAAATTGCTTCGCTTTGAATGCCGCCATTGACGTTTTTGCCGAAGAATTCACACTGATCTTTTGACAGCGTAATACAACAATATTTTGAGACTAATCACCACTTAGTAACAAAATAGTTCCATTGTTTCAATCTGCAATAGAGTTACTTAGCCATGCATTGAGATTTAACTATCAGCATTATGTAAATCTTGTATTTATACCAACGCAAAATGTGTTTATGATAATTCTGGGACACGACCAGACAGCCCTGCAGTGGAAGCATCAGATCACTGCTTGAATTTTAATTTTGAAATACACAAGGGCTAACCAACAATTTTAAAGCAACGTCAAACAGTCGTGGCATTCTTATTGCGCCATGCCTCTTCCTATCGGTTGGTTTGTCACGATCAGTATTCAAGGAACAGCAATGCCTATCAGATACGAATAAGAATGATGTATTGTAAAATGTACCTCCGCCAAAAGTATACCAACTTTGCATTCTGCTTGCAAATCTGTATCTATGAATATTCGAAGCTGAATTTGATTAATTTGCACCCGCTGCTTTTACGGTCAGGCTATGTAATGCGTCGATTGACCGCAGCATAAAGCAACGAAGCGATCAATTGGAAAATCAGAAGGGTTATTCGCGTGAACCTTGGCATCCCTTTATAGCAACATCGAGGCCGTATACTTTCATGCCCATTAGATATCTATTACAGCCGTTTTCCTTTTAAGCTTTGTTTTTTACTGCAGAAGCATTATTATTATGGTGAAGCTTGAAAGCTCTTAGGAAATTATAAACTCACAACATTGTTTATCTTATCCCGTGAGAAAACACTGTCGAAACAGGATAAGGGAAAAAGGTGTTTGTTTACATTTTTTCTAACGCAACTCCCACTCGAATCCACTCCAAAACAGGCTCTACGTTATCTGTCTGTAGTGTATCTGTCATCATTTCAATAGAATCGAGTACTCTGTCTCTTTCGGACGTGGCATTTTACGCCAGTAACGTGTTCTGTTTTGAATAGGTCTGGTCTGTTGCGAGCGTAGATGATGCACATGGAAGTTTTAAAACAGTTATTTTACCATGAAAGCTTTAAGGTTTTATTTCAACTGTGTGATTCCAGCGTATTGGTTACATAGGTGAAGCAGTCGTTGGAAATGTTGGTATTACGTTGGTGTTATCGTCCCTTGTATCCGGAGTGTCGCTCGGGTGAGCACGGTGCACCTGTCGCCATTATAGGAGCTTAGCAAGTCGAACAGGAACTTTTTGCTTGCGGAAAATCAAACTTTGTCAATGTTCCCGTTAGGTCTACAGTTCAGCGTGTTCATTTGATTAGCTAACTAAAACAAAGCAGGTTTCTGAAAGTTATTGCTAATGCTAACAAAGGCTCTCATTATATATTTGCACTTAACGATCTTGCTTCTTGGATAAAAGTTTATTGACAATGTAATGATATATTAAGCACAATCTTACCTGATCTAATCAGTTATAATGCAGAAGATACCCCAATTTCCCGATTAGATATAAACATTCATTTCAGACTGGAAAATAAACCCAATAGTCAGATACAACAACATTCCAAAATGTGTTTTAAACGATTTATGTTTAAGCGTTCAGTCAGGCAATCATAAAAGCATCATATAGAAAATAAACATCATCGTCATACTAGACTTTGGTTACACGTCTTAAAGCAATCTCAAATCTAGATATATCGATAACTCCAGATAATTACCACTTTCATCCACGTAATGGCCTTGGAAAACTAAGCGATTTCAAATGGCACAAACACGAAGTTTGTTGAACTGAAGTTTCTCTGCTAATTTGCGCTAGGTGTGGGCTGAGTAGGCGCAGTTATAGTACGATAATATATGATCGATATGAGTAATAAGGAAGTATCATCCCGTCCTGAGTCACTGCCGCTGCGCAAACCGCTCAACGTAGGAATGCGTGTTAAGTAGTGCTGTTGTATTCGTAGCATAATCTAATCATGTTTTCGGAACCTATCTTTATACACACAAAATATCATAAATTTAAAGCTAAAAGTATTAAATGCAAAACAAACTAAAGTGGCGTACGGGACTTGGTTGTTAATGTTATTAAACTTGGATTAAATCTGGTTCGAAGGACCAGCCTATTAGTAATCCCTTTAAGCCGGATACGTGTTTAATGAATCAAAAGAAGACCGAAATTCAAATATAAGTCATCACGATTAAGGTAAGTAGGTACACAATACCTTATTAAGTCATTCCTCGTAATTTGATAACATCTAGAAAAGACCTTGGTAATGACATCATCGGGTAAACTGTTTAAGTAATATTAATTAACTTAGCAAATCCTCTAAGCCGTGGCAATTAAGCTATGGGGCCATGTTCGCAAAGCAAAAAAATCCATTGTATTCAGTCTCACACTCTTGGGCTCGGTCATGGTTCAATAAAATATAGTTCTTTTGTTGTCGCGTTCGTATACACCAATATAAAAAAGCTTGTTGAGAAATTTCTGAAACCATAAACCAGCTATATCAACATTAGAAGCGGTAATTTAATTAGAGTTGTTTAAGATTGTTTCCGCTTTCGCTGGCTTTTATCTTTCCCAGAAGCGTATGCGCGTTTTATAACACATCATCGATATAAATATCTAGAAAACTTGTCAAATGCTTTCTCTTGGTGACAGCTACACGTGAAGTTTGTCATGACAAGTGGATTTTGTACGAGCTGACAAATTAGAATCTCAATCACACTCTCGCAATCGTTTTCTCATAAAACGCTAGCGACAGTCGAGTTGTCCTCCAGCAGCCTTCATCGATCGTTAGAATTGCAACTTTTTCATCCCACACCATCTCACCAACTTGATATTTTTATCTTAGATCTTAATTAAACAAAACACTCTCTCCTGTCATTCAGTTATCACATACTATATGGTCGTTTACTGGCCGCCTAAACATGTGGCAACATTTATGTATGTCAGTACCTCTGGTTTGCTAAGTGGCGATTGCAGAGGCTTGGAAATATAACTGGTCGTAGGAGTAGTGATGAGTTGAAGGAAATTAGCCACATTTCGTCCTAATCGTACCTAAATTCTACCAAATTACATCTAAATCGGTACAGCGGTTTAAGTGTGAAGAAATAACGAGATAGATTGACAGACAGAGTTACTTTCGAATTTTCAATACTAGTCAGGATAGTGTAGGAGTGATGAGGTCCTGTAAGACCTTTTGGATCTCGGGGTCAAAGGCTGGCCCTAGATCGTAAAGCTTGGCGTAGTCTGGTGTTGGAGGCCTAGACCCATCTTCGGGGTCGCTGTGCCCCGATAGTAAGTAAGTAAGTAACTTAGACTGAGGAAACTAATGCAACTTTACTACATAATTAAAAGAAAAATAAAAACAATCTGACAGTCAAGAAATAAAAAATAATAAAATTAGTGTGAAAGTTTGAGACTGGGAGGTACTTTAAGACTAAACAAGGTAATTTGAGTGTATCTGCGTATTATCAAGCTACCTATTTGCATAACAATTAATTACCTAATGTGGTATGTGTACTAATAATTACGTGTCCAGCTACTGCTAACAAGGCAACAACAACATGGCCTAAATACCTGCCTACAATAGAAACTAGACTACGAAATTAGATCTCATAGGCTGATTCCCAAAAGTTAGCTCAATAGCCTCAGTTCAAGGCTCCGTTTCCACCAGATGTGCGAGGATGTGTTGCGAGTAGGGTTGTAACTTGTAACGGAACTTCGCCTCCGCCTCCGTTACTGCGGAAGTTCCGCAAGAAATAATATCTTCGCCTCCGCCTCCGCCTCCGCAATTTTTTTTGCGGAGTTATAACGGTGGTTTATTTTTCATTTCATTATCTCGGCGCGCAGCGGGAACGCGGTCGGGGTGGGGGCGGGCGTATGTCAAATAACACGACAGGAATCAAACCTTCAACCTGTCTCGTTGCTTGGACGTACGAAATTGTAATGTATATGTTTGATTGAACCGCGATTTTTTAAAGTGATTTTGTACAAAGTAATTGTTTATTTAAGTCACATGCACGATGACGCCGAAAACAAGTGAGATTTGGCAGTTTTTTTTTTAATTTTGAGATTTTTAAGTTGAATAAAGCATAAACTACTATTTTTTCCACATCCACTTTCACCTCCGCATCCGCCTCCGTTAACCTCCGCATCCGCGGAGGCGAAACTCGTCGCCTCCGCCTCCGCTAAAAACGCCTCCGTTACAACGCCTCCGTTGCAACCCTATTTTTGCGAGGAATGTTTTTCATGATTTTATACCAATAGAAACGCTTCATTTACCTTGCCTCGCTCCGCTCAGCTGTTTTCACTAGAGCTGTGCTGTGCGAAGACAGGTAAATGAAGCGTCTTTCGGTTCATGAGAAACACATTCCTCGCAACACATTCTCGCACATCTTTGGTGGAAATGCAGCGTAACGCTACCAAAGGATATTAACTACGCAAGCTTTTTTTTCTGGGGTCATTTTATATTAGATAGTAACTGAAAGTTTATTACGGCGCATTCTTCTTAGCAATGATGGTTTTTCCGAAAGCGCTGGTAGTTTAAAAAAAAAAGACGTGTAAAAGAGCCCATTGCGGCCTACTAACTGAGTAAATGATTTTAATTTGACATGACATAGACAGAGTGACATGCTCCGAACGGGAACCAAGCCGCTGGGCTATCTGGTCGTCCAAAAGACGCAAACTTTGTTTGTTTGTGTTTTTATGGAGGGGCAATATCTACAAACTAAAAGTCTTTTACCGACGGAGATCACATTATCCCTGATGGACATAGGCTTATTTTTATCCCGGAAAAGCGCCAAGTTTACGCATTAAACAGACGAATTTGTAGACAACAGCTAGTCAAGCTTCTGTAGATTTGACAACGCCGACAGACAGTTCGACGTCTCTTTCACACATCGCCCACACGATATGGCAGCCAAAATAAAAGCTAAAAACGTTTTACAACTGCCTCGTTACGGTGGCGGCGCCATGGCTGTAAAATATTCCACTTATGGCGTTCATAATGGACATGGGTGAAAATATACCAAATGTGTTGAATAGTTTCTCTTGTGACGCAATTATGAACGTGGGTGTGTCTAATATCAAGTCTACTTAACCTTTTCTGTGACACCAATAAGATCTGCATTTAGGTAACATCAATAGGTATAAGTATATTAATTAGTGAAGTTTGCATCAGCTTTGACATAGACAAATGTCCTAAATTTAGGATGTTGGGCCTTAGGAGGATAAAGTTGATGTTTTATAAATTTAGAACCTAATTGCAGATAAGTTACAGCACAGGTTACAGTGTGTACCTTTATACATTAATTTATATATTAATAACCATAATTAAATATTTCAACAACTTTGAAAAGTTTCAGTGTGTACCTATATACATTTTATATTAATAACCATAATTAAATATTTCAACAACTTTCAAAACAAAATTACCTTAATATCAACAAACCTTTACATTGTTTACATCTAAATGTACCTAAACCAAACATCAAATTATTAGCTATCAAATTCAATAAACAGTATTACAAATCCATTCAATTCACTAATTAGTTACCAAGCCAGCGCAGCTGCTGTAAACTCAGTTATGCTTTGTTAACAGACATTAAATTAACTTAGTTTGCAGACCCACCCTCACCCCAGTCCTTTGAACAGCTACCTACATGAACCTATGCACCTATAGACTACACTAGACTATTAACCCCTCTAGCGGGAAGTAAAAACTGCAGTCAAGTTGAGTTTAAAAGTTGGACCATGTTTAATAAGTTGTTAACCATACAGGATTGTCTGGCAAAAGTTACATTGTAATATAGCTATTTTTTTTGCGCAACAAAATGTATTATTCAATCTACACTATTGGTCTTAGATACCCAACCCACCCAGGGTTAGAAATAAATAAAAGAAAAAAAATATATAATATTGATTTTCAAAAGGATTGTGATTTTTTCATGCTTACACTTACAACTATATTTTTTCATAAAACAATTGTTTTACTTTTCTCGTTTTTAGATACAATGAAGATGATGCTTAAAAAGTGTGCCATCCCTGGTCCAACCGCTTGCATTCAATGCACTTCTTGTTTGGTACCAGTATCGATACAAGGGTTCTAAGATTTTTTTATTAACTGTGCCGCCAATATACACATTTTATTTGTTTTTTTTTTATTTTAGATAAAGCTTTTGCACACTGCATTTTTTAAACGCTGGGCCCAATTGCATAATAAAGTACAAGCTAATACTATTAGTGAATTTCAATACAAATCGCTAATTATTAGCTTGTACTTTGTTATGCAATCGGGCCATGGACGCGCGTTTGTAAAAATACAAACGCAATACGCACGCGAGCTATAGTAGATTATATATAGTACTCACCAACAAAATATATCCATTTTGGACCTCCCTATTTGTTTGACCAGTTAAATAAATCACAGACTGAGCTGACCGAAAAATAACATGGCTTTTTAGCCATATACCTGTGGTCACTTTTTTAAAGCTCACATGTAATTTCTATTTATCTTATCATAAGTTCTGTGAGTAGTTCTGTGTGTAGGTACATACTTATGCTTAGTGCTATTTGACTTGAGTTACCCAGGCACCTTGAATATGTGCTAATCATTTTAATTATCATGTTTTAGGTGGTATCTTTTTGTAGTAATTAGTAAAGGAAAATATGTTAATGAAGTAGGTATGTAGTCACCTACATGAATATCTGATACATCTTAGTGGCCCTAGAAATAGTCATATCAGATTATTCATGCATGCTTTGTTTTTGTTGTATCAGATGATGACTGAACCTATAGTAGGTAGGTATTTATTTATATGTATTTATCCGAATTCGGTGTTGCTATTAAATTTGTCCTTAACTGAATAAAATTTGATAATATTATGATGACGCGGATAACCCAAGATAAAAATAGCTTATCAAAATTTGGACTGAAAAATCCCCGAACATTACGTTGAATACAAGACTTCTTCCAACATTCGTAAATACCTACATCTCGGTTTAAATCTAGATATAATAATAATCATCTGGAATAATGAGAGTATCGTATGATCGCAGAAGCACGGCTGACCGCTTTCGATAAAAAAAAACTTGCCGACGGATGAATTGATATCGTGACACCAATAAGAATTTATAGCGTACCTACCTGGTAAATAAGAATAATTTAACAGGAACATACTATCGTTATCTTATACTTAGATAATAGTGACAAAATGCGATGTATTGCTTGGCGTTTATTTTTATTCGTAGAAAGCAAACCGTTATCGCATCGCTGCCGCTTTTGTAACCGATCGATTCACCGAATCGCATCTAGTGCCGGCATCGGCATCGACAAACAAAACAAAAATAACATAATCACGC
Source organism: Choristoneura fumiferana (assembly GCF_025370935.1). Taxonomy (NCBI): domain Eukaryota; kingdom Metazoa; phylum Arthropoda; class Insecta; order Lepidoptera; family Tortricidae; genus Choristoneura; species Choristoneura fumiferana. Next base: position 6,231,691 of record NC_133474.1, read on the forward strand.
CCGTAAGTCTTCCAATACACTACCGATGACATAAACAGCGCGAGAAATGAAATAATAAACCCAAATACCACACAAATGCAACAAGATTTATTTATAAATGCAACTTACCAGCAACAACTGTATCACTCAAGTCAAATTTCACTGGTTTTGGAAACTCTCTCAGCTTGCGTCCACTAAGTTTTAATTCACCACTTAAGTAAGCATCTTCTAGAATTCTTTCTAATGATTTTGTTAACTGACTGTGAATATTACTTTGACCGTTCATATTTACATTCACACACGGCCCTAACACGGCCATATTCCTTCAAACTAAAACCCAACTGACTGAACTGACAAAGGAAAATAAGATGTGTTGTCTCTGGTATTACAATCGCACCAACATAACGTCAAATCCTAAGATACACCTCACTTCATGCTAAACAATTTAAAGTAGAGTTTACATAGTAGTACAATATGAAGTATTGTAATTGGCTAAGTAAAGTTTTTTGGAGAGGCGCTAATTATATTTTTTTTCGATAGTCGACGTCTTAATAATCTAGGAACTGCAGCTCTTTTATTTTTATTTCCTCTTATTAATTAGAAATATTTTTTTAAGTGGTCGATATGACGTTTGTGAGATTAAAATGGCAGAACCGTTGAGCGCTCAGTACTTAGTAGAAACAGTAAAAAAAAAACGAAGTGAACTGTCACTGTCAAGTAGAATATAACCTAAAACCATTTTATTTGCTTTGCGATTTGGTGCCATCTGTGGCGCTTTGTGTCATTGTGTTGGTTATTGTAATCAATATCTGCTTCGCTTATTAACCGCACCACATAAAGATAATTGCCAGAGTTCAGGTTAAAACCCAATAAAGAGCATTACAACTAATTCATCTGAAGATCAATAGTAATATCGATGGAAATTGCAATAGTAATAACATGATCTCATACCTTAAACTATCTCCTGTGATGTCCGCACTCTTCAGCTATGTACAATTCACTCAGGCGCTAACCTGGTACTCATATAGGTGATATTTATTCCCCAAATGTCCACCACCTGTAGTAAAATAGTCACTATGACTTCAACCGCAGTTGAAGCCACATACACATACCATTGATAATAATTGAAGTGTTAATGCTAAGCTTTCAAACCAAGTTGGATAAGCCAACAACCAGTTATATATATATATATCCATACCGACTTTACATAGGAAGACATATTGCCATGTCTCCTGGTGATGATAAGAAGACATATTGCCATGCTTCTTCCATTGGAATGATGATAGGAAAACATATTGCCATGCCTCCTCCATAGGATGAATAACCAGACATATTGCCATGCCTTCTCGCAATGATGATAGGAAAGACATATTGCCATGCCTCCTGCATAGGAATGAATAGCCAGACATATTGCCATGCCTTCTCACAATGATGATAGGAAAGACATATTACCATGTCTCCTCCACTGGGCCGCCATAGCCCAAGCAGATTTGTAAGACCATAAGAACATAGGAAAACTTAGCTTTAACATTGTTGTACCTCATCATATATTAAGGGAATTTGCTAATGCGTTATTAGAGTAAATCACTTGGCTAATCAGCCACCAAGGTACTTAGCTACTTAGTACTTCGAACTTAGAACTTAGGACTTAGCTTTCAGATCAGCTCAGGAGTCAGGACATCACATCACAACTTATTAGCACTTTATATTTGGTATGAAACATTTGAAGGTAAACTATGCAAAGAATGTAAAACAAATGACAGCTTACCATAGTCAACTATAGAAATAGCGGCAATTTGAATCTTCGGATAATGTTGCTATATACAAAATATTTATGGTTCGCGATCCTTCGCGACACCATCAGTGTGTTTTTTGTTTGGATATTTTTTTCGATTTGGTGCGATCAGTGTGTTTTTTGTTTGGATAATTTTTTACGACCTCAGCCCAAACTCTGGACTTTTGAATTTGCCACATCTCTCCACGACCTTTGCACGATAATTTGACCACGATTGGATATTTTCGACGACTAAAATAGGCTCTGTTTCTTAGACAACGTTATCTTGCATTCTCGGCCACCCTTGGCTTGACATTTGGACTGCCTTACAAGTAAATTCGAATCACAGTATTCCTACAATGGATTCAGACGACTCCGACAGTATTCGAGTTGAAATGGAGCATTACAGAAATGTTCTCTAATGCTTTGTAACTTGGTCTATGAAATACAGACGAGATTTTCCGAATTCGGCGTATTCATGCATCCTAGTCTTTACAAGCGACTTGGTGCAAATCAGCTTCATCTTCCACTGCAAGTTGCTCATCAACAACATCATTATACGAACCCTCTAGCCCTTCAACATCAAGCACAGCAAAGGATAACAGAAAGGAGAGATAATGTTTTTTTACCAAAATAATTAAAAGGGCATGGTTTCAGTAAGAGTCATGCAATACAATAAAATATTTAATTGCATGTTGCACAAATGGGTTTATATTCTTTATTTCAAAGTGTATTGAAGGAAGAGTTTCTGCTAAATCATTTACAGAATGAAGTGGCTTTGTGTGGCCACTAAAAAGGGGGTGATTTCATCTAAAGTCATAGCGAGCTTGAGGTTACATGTGAAATGCGTGATTTGAAGATTAAAAGAATCCGTATTTTTGAAGCCTGTTGTGTCATGTATGATTTCTAATTGGATAAAGCCTAGCTTTATGTAAAAGGTTTATTTCCGTATTATTACACTAATCCACCACTGGAATGACCGATAGCTGACCCATTCTTTCACATCCATGTAGCTAGCTATATCGTTTATAAAAGCATATATGAGCACTTACCAGGATCATCTCTGGTCACCGCATGGAGTCTGCCATACCACCGCACTCGCAATTCACGCACAATTTTGCCTTTCTGCCCAAGTACCTTGTCTCTTGCGCATTCCTTTTCAGCCGTACTCTGTCGCCCGAAGGATTAACACATAAGAGGAGGGAATACATCACAATTTTACAAGCTTTTATTTAGTTTCACCTGTCCCGTTGTACGTCTGTCTGTAAATGTTGCAAGTTAAATTTGACCAACTTTCAGTAGTCAGATTGACTTGAAATTTTGAATACTGATATAAATTGCGTGACATTACAATAATCTAGTAGTGATATCCTGGTAATCCAGCCAGGATCGTCTCCACAGGACGGAACTCTTCATCGGTTAATAGCATCGACTTGAAATTTGGTATGCAAATGTTGTTTGAATGACAATGCAAGTAAAGTTAACAAAAAGTATAGTTAGCAAAAAAAAACTGAATTGAAAATGTTTTTTTTTACCAAAAACATGTTTACTATTGTTTCCACACCATTTAACGGCACAACAAGACATCATGCCGTAAATTGAGGCTGTTTTATGTTGTAAACGTCAGCTGTCTCTCGAAATTAACGGTGAATATGAACAACCACGGTGTTGGGAAATAATGTGGTCATTTTAATTTTTTGATACTGTCCGTAAAAATCATACGTGTGTTCCGGCTTGCTTGTCTATGACCGAAAAATCGGGAAAAATCACGAACTTCATGTGTCATAGTAGCCACAACCTACATAAAATGCTGGTTGACAGCTGTCTGAGTAACCTCAAAATCAAACTCGGGCCATAGAACTATTCTGTGATATTTTATTTAAGTTATCTATCAGTTAAAAAATGACTATCCTAAACGTTTTGAAATTCGCAAATGCAGTTAAGAGTGCACACAAGCCGAGTCACACCCAAATTGAGGTAAACCTGAATTGCTGTAAAAGTTTAAATTCCTCGCACTTGCTATTAGATTTTTACGTAATTCTCAGCTTTTAGCTGTAAGTTTACTGTAAATTAGAATCGAAAAATTTAATAATGTTTGATATCACTAGTTGCTAGTTTTTAATTTATACTATTGCCACTGCTAATAAATTTCAACCATCGAGATGTTACGCGTATCGATTTTTCTGGTCTTTCGATCTCATTCCCATGTGACTGGGAGATAATTGCCTAAATTTCATTTAACTTCGAGTACATACATTTTTTTGCATACGAAGTAGAAGAACTGGCTTTATTAACTCTCTTGTTGTTAATAATTATAATTTTTCATCAATGGCAATTTCTGTTTATTACTATCCTTTATAAAACAATATAAATAGATAAAAATATCAAATTAATTTGCCACTAATGCTCTATTACTCGCACCATAAGACAATAAATTAAGTTATTTTTCATTTTGTATGTGTTTTCTCTAACTATATAAATACAATTATTTTTACATAGAAATTGAGACAACTTTTAAATAAATAATTTATATGAGTCCCCATAGGCAAGGTTCCAAAATTTCTCGTAGTTCCTTTTCTGAATAGCAAAGCTAACTCATTGTGCGAGGAAGCTGTCAGCTCTTTAGTCCTCTGTGACATCTACTAACCTTACTCCCTATAGATAGTTCTACAAGCGTTTCAACCGCTATCACTTTCCTGTCACTTAGTGAGGAAATGAGTCAGGTAGAATGGAAGGATTTTATAAAACAATATGGTGTGCATGTTATGCTTATTTATTATAAATTACCAGATGCTTTTAAGGATGAGAAATTAAGTATTTTTAAGAAAAGGACAAAAGTTTGGCTTGCAGAAAAATGATTTTATTGCATCCATGATTATTTAAGAATGACATCTATTTAATATTTAATTGAGAATAAATTACACTTAAGCTAGGTTAAGGTGTCTTCTTAACTGTAAACTTTTGAATATCTGACATTTAATTTAATTTGACATTCTAAAAAAAGTGTATTAGATAATTTTTAAATAGGTCTATCGCTATGCAGGTTGAATGCTTGGATCCTCCCCTCTCCCTCCGCAGGCAATACTTGGCAGACCGTTTCATCTTTAAGGCGTGTTCTATCTCCAATCATCCTCTTCTTCCTCGTCTGGAGGAGCTTTCCCAAGAAGTATCTGAAAACACGTATTGGTCAAATAAGGAAAACCGAAGTACATTGTCTCATATTCCAAGTTGAAAAATCTTCCGTCCCCTATATATACGACCAACACCAATCCTTTTTTTGAGGTCAACTATGAGTCCTTAACCTACATCCCCAATGTTATCCTTGATTTTGGCATTGACAAGGATAGCCCAGCGGCCAATATTAAATTTAATAAAAAATTACAAGAATGGGAGGACTGGCTACCCATTTTCACAGATGCTTCTAAGTTAGACCCCAATGGTAGTGTAGGATCAGCTGTATGGATTCCCAAATACCAAATTGTTTTGACTCAGAAAGGACCATCTCAATCATCGGTTTTCACTGGGGAATCCATTGCTATCTTAGAGGCTATAAGATTTTCGAATTCGCATAACATCTCAAAAGCTTTAATTTTTTCCGATTCCAAAAGCTGCCTGCAAGCAATTGTCGGTAACCATTTTAAAATGAAAACAAAGTTTCCAATTATATTAAAAATTAAAGAGTCTCTATACCGATGCAAACAACAGGGACTAGAAGTTACGCTTGCATGGATTCCAGGTCACTGCGGCATAATAGGTAATGAAAGAGCGGACACATGGGCAAAAGATGCCATTGAAATCGGTTCCCAGGATTATAACATCATTTTACCATCAGACCTAATGATGTCCGTTCAGAATGACTTGAGGAATTCCTGGCAGACTATGTGGGACTCCTCCAGACTCCAGAAAGGTCGACACTATGGGAACATCCAACCGTTAATCCCCCGAAAGCCTTGGTTTTACCGTTTCCGCTCAGCTAATAAATGGGTCACTTCTACCATTTGCCGACTCCGTTTAGGTCATGTCTGTACTCCGGTGTTCTTGTCTAAAATCAGGGTTCGGGACAACTCTTTGTGTGAATGTGGTCTCGACGAGGGTTCTTTAGATCACATTTTTTTCAGTTGCGGTAGACTCACTTACTCTCTATATGACGCGCTGCCTAAGGATGTTCCGCGACCTATTAACTTTCTGACTCTTCTTGCTCTACTTGATTCTTCCTTGATAAAAATCTTAATCAAATTTATTCAGTGCCACAACATTAAGTTGTAGTATCTGCAGCATGCTTATTATTATATTATTTTTTGTTTCCTTTTCAACTCTTCCTTTTATGCTAGCATGCTTAAAACTCTTCCAATACCCTATGATTAAAAAAAAAAAAAAATGTAATTGTCTTTGTGGTCTTTGTGCCGTCCATAACATATGTTATTTGTTTAGGTCTCCTGTCTGTTCCTTCCCCAAGATCAAAATTTCAAAAACCGAACATTCTCCTCACGTGTGTAATGTCTCTACGCCGACACTGGCAAAATACGTCTTGCTATCACGGCAAGAGTGAAAGCCATTAAAGAAAAAAAAAAAAAAAAAAAAATAGGTCTATCAATTTTGGACATTTAATATTGCTTCTTAAGGGAAACCCGTGGTTTTCATTGAGTTTTGACAAGTTTTGAATCATAGGAACTTTTGCACTACAGATAGAATTATAAGTCAAACGGCTATCGGTTCTCCAATATTTTATCTCTCTTTTTGAATACTTTATTTTGTATGATTTTTTAAACGTTGTCTGAAAAAAAAAACACTTATTTCATATCTCTATTGACGTGAAAGACCTAACATATACACAATCTACATATTTGGGTTTGTGTTTGACGTCTAAAAACTGGTTGAGGGTTTTCATTTGAAACTAATTAACACAAAAGTTACGGCCAGAAAACCAGTTGTTTGACCTAAAATTGTTCAACTTTGATGCCAAATATCTCGAAGATAATGAACTTTGAAGTAAATATGGGATACTACTATATTGCTTAAAGCCGTTGTTGTTAATATAATAAGCTACAAAAAACATTAGAAAACTAGGGAATTCAGATTGAAGGTCATTGGGGCATGGGATCCCCTTAATGTAATAATTTAATTTTATATATTCAATTTGTATCGAGTTTAATGTGTGTACTCCTGAAAAGGAAGGGTTTGGTGAAAACTATATTTGTACAACTATACCTGTAATTAACTGTTACCTGAGTTCCACGCACAATAAATGATTATTATTTTTCAATTACGTACAATTTTCTTCAATATATGCAACAGGAAACCAATAGCCATTGTAATGCTCATAGAACTACCCCAATAACGTTTGAACCACTTTTACTTGGCTAACCCAGTACAGGATGGCTCAGTTTCAGCTACCAGCCATGATTTTAAACATTTTAATATTCACCTTAATATTCAATAGCAATAGGTATAAATGGTTATTGCTTTCACAGAAATTTTCATCATACGTCAAATATGCAGAACACAAGGCTTTGGAAAAAATTAGAAACATTGGTATCTCCGCTCATATAGACTCTGGCAAGACTACCCTCACGGAGCGAATATTGTTCTACACTGGCAGAATAGACTCCATGCATGAGGTAATTATATTCCCTTTTTTTATAATAGGAAGGAAAAGAAAGTTCTTCAGCTGACGAAGTTCTAATTCCGGCCCTAGTGCCAGTAATTTCTACGCTCTATGTCAGCAGATCATAACCTTATTGAGTGGCGACCCAAAGTACAAATATTTGATGTTTGCAACCCTAAAAATACCTTTAAAATTGACGTCATTTTTAAAAGTACGATGTAAATTTATTTAAATAATTACATATACAACAAGCATTGAATTAATAAAACTACCTATCTTAAACTTAAAATACTTACATAAAATAAAAATAAAAAATATAAATAAACATTACCTACTTATTTATTTATTTTACCATATGCTTTGTTTTGAGAATTCCCAGGATCCATCGCAAAAACGCCCGCGATCCGAATTTGAATCGCCATCCGAGGTTAAAAAACGTTACCTTATCCCCTATATGCTGTATTATATTGACTCGGGTTAAAAAAAATCGTTACAGGTAAAAGGCAAAGATAATGTTGGAGCAGTCATGGACTCCATGGAGCTTGAGAGGCAACGAGGCATCACCATCCAGTCAGCAGCGACATACACCATCTGGAAGGACCATAACATTAACATCATAGACACACCGGGCCATGTAGATTTTACCGTTGAGGTTGAGAGAGCATTAAGAGTGTTGGACGGAGCTGTCTTGGTGTTGTGTGCTGTCGGGGGTGTCCAAAGTCAGACTTTGACTGTGAACAGACAGATGAAGAGATACAACGTGCCTTGCTTGGCTTTTATTAATAAGCTGGACAGACTGGGGGCCAATCCTGATAGGTATGTTTTATGTTTAACTGTTATCTGCGACTTCGTTTGTGAAGAATTCGTTTATCGCGCGTCATTTTCCGGGATAAAAACTATTCAATGTTTTGTTCAGGGTCTCAAACTATCTCTATACCAAATTTCATTAAAATCGGTTCATCGGTTTAAGGTTGTTTCACCATCCGTTGTTTAGCGTTAACCGATGGTTAAATGTGATGCCGTCTCCGTCTATTCAAACAAAACAAATAGAGATGGCATCACACCTAACCGCCAGTTAACACTAATCAATGGATGGTGAAACAGCCCCTAAGTGCGAAGAGTTACTTTCGCATTTATTAAGTAAGTAATAGTTGACCGAGCTTCACTCAATTTAAAACCTGAAAGTTGTCTTATTCCCAGAGCTAAGCTAAGTAAGATTGTTTCCGAAAACAATCAGAAAACAAATTATGTATATGTGTTAACATATTTGATTTTGTTTGCTTACTTTCAGAGTACTAAAGCAAATGCGATCCAAATTGAACCACAATGCAGCATTCCTCCACCTTCCCATTGGTCTAGAGAAAGATTGTCAAGGCATCCTGGAGCTTATTGAAGAGCGAGCTGTTACTTCGATGGTGACTTTGGCGAGAAGGTCCGATATGACGAGGTGCCTAAGGACAGGAGGGCGGAAGTGCAAGAGAGGAGGCACGAGCTGATTGAGCATCTGTCAAATGTTGATGAGACTTTGGGTTAGTTTTTATCTAACATTTAAGAGAGTGTGCATGCATGTGTGCGTGTGTTTACTCCCTCACACTAGAATGGCTGAACATTATGATTGGTATTGGGTATGCAATGCAGAATATAGAAGCCGCAGCAGCAGCAGGGAAGCAGGTATGCAATGCAGAAGACTGATATGCCACTTTTTGTCCCGATATTCCAACTGGATCAGGATAAAAATCCCAAAGATTTCAATGCTACAATTAGGCTTTTTCATTTGCAACATTAATGGAATTCATGACATGATTTTTGGGAATTCTAATGAGAATTCTCAGTTCAATTCAATTCAATCAAACCACGAATTTTCCCTGGAATTCTCAATAGAAATAATGAAGTATTCCCTGATAAAAATAAGCTAAGTCTTTCTCTGCATCTAAAGCTACCTCCATACCAAATTCATCTAAGCTGGTTAAATTTAAATGGTTTACCTGTACATTAAGAAGTAACAGAGACAGTTACTTTTACATTTTTATTGTTAGTATATGGATTAAATTATGTAATTTTTTAAATTTCAGGAGAACTATTCCTCGAAGAAAAAACACCAACCGTTGCTGACATAAAGAATGCAGTACGCAGCACGGCTCTAAAACGTACATTCACCCCAGTCTTGCTAGGAACAGCACTAAAGAACCGGGGCGTTCAACCACTCCTCGATGCCGTATTGGAATATCTACCACACCCCGGACAAGTAGAAAATACAGCTATAATCAACGAGGCAAATGGAGAGGGAGAAACGATAATTTTGGATCCCGCTAGAGACGGAAAGAAACCTTTTGTGGGGCTGGCGTTCAAATTAGAAGTGAGCAAGTTTGGGCAGCTCACTTATTTGAGATGCTACCAGGGTATGCTGAAGAGGGGGGACAATATATTCAATGCTAGGACTGGAAAGAAGGTATGTGGTTTAATAGTACATTACTGCAGAGACTGCGAAATAGGGGATTGCCGGCCGAGTAGTATAGATGGCCGAGTGTTGACGAGGCCATCTAGCGATACGAGGCCGACAATCCCTGTTCGCGGACGAGGCTTGTATAGTGCTTTTCTCAGTAGTAAATCCAAGGAAATAATACCATGTCATGATGATGAACTCATATCGACAACAATAACACTTATTTTTATTAAAAACACTCGTTTTAGGTATGTCGTAGAAGTATTCGTTTTTTTTTCTATTCCCGCCAGAATACTCTTTTCAACTATTGTTTTTGTACGCTGTTCCGGTTAATGTTTTGCCACCCAAATCTTAAGATGATTTTATTTATTAAAAAAATTACGATATCTTATTAATTTGTTATTTTAATATCTTGAATACCTGATTTAATCTAAATAAATAATCGAGTCAAATCAGAGATTAAAACACAAATTTTATTTTCTTAATTGGCAGTATGCCGTAGATAGTCAATAAAACAAATAAAACCCAGTGAAACAAAACAAAAGACAATTTCTTTGCTGGCCATGGCCGGCAATGTTGTATGAAATTCCATTACTATCCTCTAATTTAACAAATTTAATAAATATTTTCTTTCTTTCTTTCTTCTTTAATTTGAAATTAGAACGAATCTTCAATAAGTGCTATACAATGACGTACTTGGCGTTCTATGATCACGAAGATAAGGACGACATTTCCTTGGATGTTTTGAGAGAAAAGTAGCTAACTTCATCTCAATGTGGATTGGCACCTTCAGACACATCATTAAATTTCTTCGCAGATGTGTAGGTTGTAGATGGTAGATACCTGCGCGATGTTTACTTTACCGTAAAGCTCGTGGTTAATTCAAAGAAACTCAGAGTTTCGAGCCGGGCCTCAAACCCAGGGCCCTCTGCTACTAGCTACTGCCTATGTATTGCAGTATAATTAATAATGTCATTACATTTCGGCACTTTTTTATCTTTCCATTGTACTGTCAAGGACTTTAGTTCATAATGGATGAGCCACCATGGGACCCTTATCAAAGGAAAAGTCATTACGATTTTCCTTATTAATTAATGCGATGTCACTATGACGTTTACTGTGAAATGGTTCCATAGTGGCTCATGAATGACAGCCCTTGACCATGCTCTCAGTGTCTACTCATGTTTTTGATATCCTGTCAATCATTCAAAGTTTAACTGGAAGAGATCCCTTTAAGGGATAAGTTCGCCTTTTTACATCTGGTTAATAAGATGTAAAAAGGCGAACTTATCCCTTATCCCTGTTTTCTGTTAATTACATCTGTTTTTAAGTTAAAATACAATACATTTGCTACAAAATATTCACAAATCTTTTTACTCCTATCTTTATGTTCGTAAAGTAAAAGTTACCCTTTTTATTACTTCTTATCTTATAATTCGCAGGTAAAAATTTCCCGTTTAGTGCGCATGCACTCTAGCAACATGGAAGAAGTGTCGGAAGTGTTCGCGGGCGACATATTCGCGCTCTTCGGTGTAGATTGCGCGTCCGGTGATACGTTCGTTAACGACGGCAAGCTAGAACTGTCGATGGAATCTATACACGTGCCGGACCCCGTCGTTTCGATGGCTATACGGCCGAAGAATAGCAAAGATCGGGATAATTTCTCGAAGGCTGTTGCTAGGTAAGTTTGGGAATATAAAGGATTTACACTGCACCACTACCACTAGAATTTTTTTAATTCACACATGTATTTAGTAAACACAGTCAACTTACTGGAAGTAACATTTTGTATATATTATTTTGATTTAGCCAAACAGTTTATTACCAGAATGTTTCTATCGATGAACTGAGCCATCTGTCAAAGTTAACGTAGATCAAGAATAAGTTATTGTTAAAAATTTCATTTTTAATACAAGCTTCTTTTGCTGTCTGTACCTACTTGCTACATTTCCGTACCAAATTTCAAGTAGCTGCCATTAACTGTTGAAGAGTTCCGTCCTGAGGAGACAATCCAGGCTGTACTATCAGGATGTCACTGTCAGATTATTGTATTGTCACCAGATTTATTTAGGTATGCCAAATTTCAAGTCAAATCGATCACAGGAAGTGGAGCAATTTTAGCTTCCAAGATTTGACCCAAATAAACGGGGCAAGCTAAACAAAACCTTGTATTAAAAAAAAAACACGATGCCGGTTGAAACTGTTTGGCATGCTTTTATTCAGTTTTTTAAATGTCAGTGTATTTTTCCACAGATTTACCAAAGAAGACCCCACATTCCAATTCCGCTACGACGGCGACAACAAGGAGACGATCGTGTCTGGTATGGGCGAGTTACATTTGGAGATATATGCTCAGAGGATGGAGAGGGAATACAACTGCCCCGTGGAACTGGGGAAGCCTAAGGTCGCTTTCAGGTATGGCGTAGTGTGAATAAGGTCTCTATCGAAATTTAGAGAAGTTTCTATCCAATTTTTGTATTTATGTAGTATACTAGCGTTTACCTGCGGCGTCGCGCGCGTAAATCATTAGATACAGCAGTTGAATTGAAATTCCGGGATTTTATTCAATTCTCGTGGGAATTCCATAAAATTACATCGTGGTTTTCATTGACGTTAAATTAAAACATTTAAATTGTAACAAATACCTACGCACGCACGCACGCATACAATATACAGATCCAGTGAATATAATGTTTTTCCATCGTACTCGTATTTGCTGGATAAGCTCGTACTGTACTGAACCGAAGTACTGTTTGAAGATAATTCAGAAAGCAATGATAAATTGCTTTCTCAGTTAGCTTCAGTAAACTAGTTGAGTAGGCAAGATAAATATGAACTTTTCCGGCAAAATACGATGGCAAAATATTGGCGAACTTTCGCATTTATAATTAGTGGGAAATAAAAGTGTTACATATACGCTGACCAGTGTATTTCGTCTGCAGAGAAACAATGATGTCGCCTTGCTCTTTTGATTATCTGCACAAGAAGCAGTCGGGGGGCGCCGGGCAGTTCGCGCGTGTCAGCGGCATCATGGAACCTCTGCCTCCTCACCAGAACACCAGTATGTGTTGTCTACGGGTCTACTTTATTTCTTATAAAGTTCAATGGACATTTTACTTGGCCTGTGTAAAAACGTTTTTCACTACATGTATAATTTCGTTTGCCTCTATCAAACAAAAAGTCAAAATCTGTAGTATAATTTGCTCAGAAATGGTCAACTTCACGAGATTGTTATAAAATAAACCTAAACCAACCTAAATCCACACTATAAAAAAATCGTCTAAATTGTTTTACTTAGTGCATATATTGCATTCCAGATTTATGTACCTGCTTAGTGCATTTTCAGTATCGATTAATTTCAGTATCCATCGTACAGCCGTACATTTTTCATTTTGATATTTTATTATTTAAATAATAGCCTCCCGTGCCCTCGTGTTCTTTATAAAGGACCAATTAACACTAAGAATAACGGCCGAATGTACTTTATAAAGTAGAAATTTTTCATTCAGTAGAGAATTTTAAGATTGTTGAAATAATAACCAAAATACAAAGCTGGTGTACCACGTCTGTTAAAAAAAGTTAGGACTCTGGATAGAGTTCCATGTTAGATATGAAAATGTCACTCATTTAATACAATAATTGATTGACACTTCAGGTAACGTCGTATTCCGGTTGAGATCCGACTCTTCCCGATTTAAAATTATTTGCACTACATCTGTATATCAAATGAACCATTATGTATCAAATTTGTTAACCATATAAATTTTCCCCAAAAGTGATCTCACGAAAACGAATGACTGACTTTTTCCCGCAATTCCCTAATCACCCTAAATCTCTTCCAGTGCTCGAGTTTGTAGACGAGACAGTCGGCACAAACATCCCTAAGCAGTTCGTCCCCGGCGTGGAGCGTGGCTTCCTCGACACGTGCCAGAAAGGTTACCTCACTGGGCACAAGATATCTGGCGTCAAGTTCCGGCTACAAGATGGCGCGCATCACATCGTGGACTCGAGCGAACTGGCGTTCTTCTTGGCGGCGAAAGGCGCGGTCAAAGATGGTGAGGTTCTTTGTATTCTGGGGCAGGGGATGATGGGGGAATGATTAAAAAAAAACTGAGGTATAGTACAGAATCTGACATCTGCACAGATGAAGTAACCTAATTAAATTATTTTTTAATCTCACCCGACGCAAAAAAGAAGGGTGTTTGACGCCAATGTCTGTACGTCTGTCTGTTTCTGGCATCGTAGCTGTCAACGAATGGGCCGATTTCGAAGAGGTTTTTTTAATGTGATAGTGTGTTGCCTTGCGGTGGTTTTTAGCGGTTTCATTTTTTTTTTTTTTTTTTTTTGGTTTTCATTACAAACGCTTCAGCCATATTTCGAGATATTGAATTTATGAAATGACAATGTTGGGGGTTTTTTCAACTTTCTAAATTAGGTTATTTCATATTTCGTACAAGCTTTTTATTTCACTTCACCTCATACATTTTTTTTTATCTTCAAATCTTTCAAGTTAATATTTGGTCCACTTTTGGTTAAATTGACTTGAAATTCGGAATGTTGGTATAGCAAGTAGGTTGGATGACAATGCAAGTACAGTCAAAAAAACCGGCTGTATTAAAAGTAAAAATATTGACCTCAATTTCACAGATGCTAACTGCAAAAGAGGCCGAAGATGTTACCTTCTTCATTAGATATTTGTGTAGTTTTTATTAAATAATTGATTATTTTACTCCATAAAATTGTTTGTCATTCTTAATGCCAAAAAAAAAAACTTTTCAGTTTTCGAAGAAGGCGCTTGGCAAGGTCTAGAGCCCATCATGTACGTTGAAGTGACGATGCCAGAAGAGTTCCACCGGCACTGTCATCGGGCAACTGAACAAGCGTGGTGGCATCATCACAGGCAACGAAGGATCAGAAGGCTGGACCACTGTGTACGCTGAAGTTCCGCTGAATAACATGTTTGGGTACGCCGGGGAACTAAGGTGAGTCCTTGGCCATCTGTTTTTTAACCCCCGACGAAAAAGAGGGGTGTTATATGTATTTACATATATATGGTATGTGTATGTATGTATACAGGGTGGAAAGTTGAGATGGCGCAGCAAGGGCAGCTACTGGATCCCTTGCTGCTACGCGAAAATGCTCTTAGGAGACCTTTACTAACTTTTTGAGTGATGACAAACGACATTCACAGATTTACGATAAAATGTACAGTCAGCGAGAAAATCGACAGATTTGACTTTTTTTATGCCAATCGGTCCCATTTCTATCAAGGATTAAAACACTCTTTGAGACCAACTAAGGTTAGAGTACTTGAACACCCACAAATCAAAGATAACTTTTTCCATACAGTTTGTAGGGTACTAATTTGCAAAGTGAACTTTCGCATGTTGTTTTTTTTTACGAATATGAATCCTTTATGCTTAAAGAAAATTAAACAGTATGTAGACAAACTAAAAACTGAACATCCATACTAATATTATAAATGCGAAAGTAACTCTGTCTGTCTGTCTGTCTGTCTGTTACGCTTTCACGCCTAAACCGCTGAAACGGATTTTGATGAAATTTGGTACAGAGATAGAATAGACCTTGGAAAGAACATAGGCTATCTTTTATTCGCGAAAAAGAGGCTTTAAGGGGTTGAAATAGGGGATATAAAGCTTATATGGTGGAAGTTCGTTGCTGTAGATGATAAAACATGAAACTTGGAATTTAGGCACTTAATAAGAAATAAATCGATATTTGGTTGACCTTTTTTGAAAACTCGACCTATGACTATGAGGGGATGAAATAGGGGATGAAAGTGTATATGGAAGGTAGTCATTCGAAGAATAAATCGAGAAGGCAACGGAGTGGAGTGGAGGCAACGGATGGAGCGGAGACAATGCAGGCTACAGCGGAGGCAGTGAAGTAGAGTGGAGGCAGCGGAGTGGAGCTGACGCTGCTGAGCGGAGCGGAGGTTGGCGGAGCGGAGGCTGGCGGAGCGGAGCGGAGACAATGGAGCGGAGGCATCGGAGCGGAGGCAGGGAGGCAACGGAGTGGAGCGGAGGCAACGGAGTGGCGGAGGCAATGGAGTGGAGCGGAGGCAACGGATAGAGTGGAGACAATCTAGGCTGCAGCGGAGGCAGTCAAGTAGAGCGGAGGCAGCGGAGCGGAGCTGACGCTGCTGAGCGGATCGGAGGCTGGCGGAGCTGAGGCTAGCGGAGCGGAGGCTGGCGGAGCGGAGGCTGGCGGAGCGGAGGCTGACGGAGCGGAGGCTGGCGGAGCGGAGGCTGTGGAGAGGAGGCAGCGTAGCGGAGGCAGTGGAACGAGCGGAACGTGCTAAGCGGAGCGGAGGCTCGGAGCTGATTGATGGTGATGGTGATGATAGTGGTGCTGATTATGATGATTGGTGATGATGATGGTGATTGTGGTGATAATGATCGATGATGATGAATAACTAAAAAAAATGTTTATGAAAAAGGTCTTCATTTGAAAACTTTACCTGCGGGGGATGTTAGCAGAGGGGATGATGCAGTGTTAGCAGAACCTTCTAAGCTCATAAGAATAATGTACGCATTGTGAGGTCATCATGAAAAATTTATGATTTTTCAGATTTTTCTTATTTATTGTGCTATAAGAGCCACCTTTATGCTAAATTCCAAGTTTCTAAGACAGCCGGCAGTGCGCTATAACTTTTTCTGTTAAGGCGATTTGTATGAAAACACCTCTTTAATGACTGTAGCTTTTGTTTGCCTTGACTTAGAGTTTGATTTTTTTCACAGCTTTCGGGACTATTGACCTGAGTTTAGGGTTTATAATTTCAACTCGATACCGATACTCCGCTAGATAAAGGGTCTTGACAGACAGACGGACGACGGACGAAAAGTGATCCTATAAGAAGTTCAATTTTTCCTCTTGAGGACGGAACCCAAAAATCATTTGTCCGGATAAACAAAAAAATACTTTATATTTATAGCAATGTATTGAATGGTTATTTTCAGTAAGCGTAGAAGTTTCTATGTGCTATTATTAGCAGATAGGGTATCCTAAATAAATTAAATACTTTCCAAAGTTACTATTCCACGCGGACGAAGTCGCGGGCAAAAGCTAGTTAAC
>NC_133474.1:6249066-6254300 GCF_025370935.1 Choristoneura fumiferana
TTGGTTCCACACTAGGCTAAGCCTGTCACGTGGAAAACCTGATTCCGGAATAAGTCGGTATGTGTTTTAGCTTTTTTGGAAAATTCGACTTGTGAGGGGATGAAATAGGGATGAAAGCTCATATGGAAGGTCGTCATTATCGAAGATAAATTGATTTCTTTGTGAACTTGGTATTTGGGCACGTGATAAGAGATATATAATTTGTTCGAGCGTTTTTTTAAATTCTTCTTCTTCTTAAAACCGGTTTTAAAATCGACTCGAACTCGCGCGTTCAAGGGTTCCGTGCATAGGTATTTATGAATATCAAGTGTTAGCAGAGCCAAGCTCATAAAGCAAAATGTACGCAATGTGGGGTCATTTTACATGGCTTATAACATAGACAGTCAGACATGAAAAATTGTGATTTTAGATTTTCTTACTTATTTTGCTATAAAGGGAATAAAATTTGCTATAAGAGCTTCGTTTATACAAAATTTCAAGTTTCTAGGACAGCCGAAAGTACCCTATAACTTTTTTTGAGTTTAGGGTTTTAATTTCAACTCGATAAATACTCTGCACGTATACGGGATAAAGGGTCTTGACAGACAGACGGACGGACGGACAGCAAAGTCATCCTATAAGAGTTCCATTTTTTTCCTTTTCAGGTACGGAACCCTAAAAAACATTTGTTCCGGCTCTTTTCAAATTTCGACATTTTTCATACCTACTTGAAAATATGGGGATGAAAGTCCGTAAGGAATTCCAAACAAATTTACTATAAGTTTAGAAATATGTGTAGCAATGCTTAGTAAGAATGCCGTCTTAATTATGATCCTACCCTCCTAACTTACAATACAGGACGTAAGATGTCAAGAGCTCACTATGAAGAATTAGTCCTTCTGTGTTGGCAGGGTAGAATATAAGTATGTTTTACTAAAGAATGGAAGAACAAAAAAAATTAGTTTAGATATAAAGCAATGCATTAAAATAGGTTATTTTCAGTAAACCGTAGAAGTTTCTATGTGCTATTATTGGCAGAATAGGTACCCTAAATAAATTAAATACTTTCCAAAGTTACTATTCCACGCGGACGAAGTCGCGGGCAAAAGCTAGTTGTAAATATTTCAGGGTTTTTATAAAACTAACCTAACCTAACCTAAAAGGTTCTACACGATGGCCCTGAAGTAAATCCTGAAATATTTACAGTTTAAGAGTTTGTGAAATGAGAAGTTGCGAAATGAAACAGGTTGCCAAACTACGCATTTATAATATTAGTATGGATGTTAGGAAGACAAGTAGCTTGAAATAAAACATAGTATAAAAGACATAAAAATATTACAATAGCTACAACAGTTTCCACTATTAATAAGAAACATAACATGCTGCTCAGGCAGACAACAAACTAAATATGAAAGCATACACCTTATTATATTAAAGCACATGAACAAAAATATTATAGGATTAAAATACAATTGTACTAATTCAATATGAATTAATAAAAACATTTATCGACAGCGGTTCAATTGCTAACATTACACTTCTCCTTCAGTGTTGTGTTTCGGCGTGGAGAGTAAGACAGCCGGTGAAATTACTGGCACTTGAGGTATCCCATCTTAGGCCTCTAGGTTGGCAACGCGTCTGCAATCCCCCTGGTGTTGCAGTTGTTTATGGGCGGTGGTGATCTCTTACCACCAGGAGACCCACTTGCTCGTTTGCCATCCAGTCAAACAAAAACAAAAAAAAAACTATCTATATTATTTATCTATCTATCTAATCTAATACCTGTGAACGAGCAATTCTTGTATATTATATAATCAGAATCTCGGAAACGGCTCCAACAATTTCGATGAAATTTGTTATGTGGGGTTTTCGGGGATGACAAATCAATCTTGCCTTGGTCTCTGGGACAACGCTTATTGTCGAGTTTTAGCCCTAGCAAAGCTCGGTCGCCCGCCCAGGTACTTTACACCATATAATACAGTATACACTGTACAGGGCTTATCTACTCTCCAGAATCCTATAACGATTATTAACTAACAGCATAATTTATTATAATTATTAACAAAATGATTATCACGCGCCCAAGACATGACGGAAAGACAATATGGCTTCCATGTAATTGAATCGTAATCAAAGGGCCGCAATAAATCCCCCAGACCCCGGGGCCGGGGGTCGCTAATTGACACTTCGCAGACCCGTCGGGTCCTCATTCGTTGACCGCAAATCGTTACTCTTTTTCATTTGGGGCTTTTTTTTCATTCTTTTTTTAACATCTAACGCAAAACAGAGATACCTACGTATGCATGTATTAACTACTACATTTTACCCGCGGCTTCGCACGCGTAAACTATTTGGTGTGGTAGTTACATAAACAAATTCCAGGATATTACAAAATTCCCCTGGGAAATCCCAAAATTTATATCGTGATCTTCATTAAGTTTGTGTTAAGAACAACTGTACAAAATTTCATGTATCTAAACACAGCAGTTGAAATTTCAAGATTTTATTCCTATCCCGTGGGCATATCGGGATAAAAAGTATCCTATCCAGGTTATATTCTAACTTTTTACCAAATTTCATCCAAATCCGTCCAGCCGTTTTAGCGTGAAAGAGTAACAAACATACTCACTCACAAACTGTCACATTTATAATATTAGTAGGAAGTAGGATTTATTTGTAAGAAAGAAAATAAATACTTGCATTTGGGGTAATGTTTTAATGTTTATTTGAGTACAAACGGTACAATGGGGCTAATTACAAATGAAATTACAAATATTATAATTTTGAATGGAGCGATTTTTGTTTTTTTTTTTACATAAAAGTGAGTTTCTTTCCATCCTTTTTAGTTATGTTTTATTAAAATCAGTTCCATTAAATATAGCTTGATACCTCCACGCGCTCCTGAGATAAAGGGTTCTTGACAGATGGAGAGAGAGACAGATACAATGTTTTTTTTACGGCTAATTTCAAAATAATGTAGAGACCCCGTTTAGGAAGCTGTTAAACCACTAAGAATGTTTTCTTTTACCCGATTGCCTGAAGGAGGGTATGTTTTACGAGCGCATGTATTTTTTCAAAATCATATTTTTCTTCCTCATGTAAAGGACAGGTATAAAAGTAAACTTTTCAAGGGATAATTCCAACATTTTACCGCTTCCCGTAGTTTCAGAATTTCCCCTTTTCACAACGTTTTTCCGAGATAAAATAACAGGTGCCGTATTCATATCGCGATCGCATACTTTTCCTGTCCGTACATTGAAAAGAACAAAAGGCAATGTTTTGAAATTCGTTCGTTTTACGCAATAGTTGGTTTGACAAGGATTTTTTTCTTGTTTCATTTGTAGCAACTGGCAGAAAAACTTGATAAGAATCTCTTTCAACTGTGTAACTGAGCTGAGTATCCCATCCCATAGAATATGCCAGTTCACGTGATTATTCCGAGTAAAATCACGATAAACATACGATAATCTCTAACAGCCTTATTCATAAAAAGTTAGAGCCTCCTTGAAGGCTCCTTGAAGGCCCGATGCCAAAAAACATGATTCATAAACGTTTGTTAGCGCTAATCAGTCGATCAAGGCTCTGCTAAAGTTAGAGGACCGTAGACCCTCCTTTATCTCTCTGCTAAGTCACAAAATGGCCGCCACAAGTTTGAACAGCTGACTTTGACTAGAGCAAAAAACCATAGGTACCGAAGATATTTATAGTGAAGGCAGGGCTACGCAGATTAAAAAAAAAAACAGGAAAATTTATTTTCAGGAATTTGTATTTAAAAATCCTCTAAATTAGCAACAATAAATTAACAATAAATATGAAAAAAATAAGGATGATTAACATAATTATGGCTTTTTGCACAACATAAACATGCGGATCGGAAATGGCGGGAAAACAAACATCTCGCTTTTTTTTTTTTTCCTGGTAATTTGCTGTCACTGCTGTCAATTTTTTTTTTTTAATTATGGATTAGGCCATTTTTTGTCTTTGATTTGTCAAGGTGGCCAACATAACGCGTCTAATCCGTCTATCAGCAGCTCAACAACTAGCAGACTGCTAGCAAGCGTTTATGAATCATACTTCTTGACAACCGTCTAACAAGCTTAATCAGTCTGCTAAGTAACAGACCGATCAAACCTCAATTAAGGATTTTTTATGAATAAGGCTGTAAATAAATACGCGTTGAATATCTAAAACAACAAAAATGCAAAGAATATGTACACGAAAATCTGCTTTCCCGGTTAGTGGCGCCATCTCTTAGAGAGTCGATGTACTAAGTGGCACACTGGTAAACTATCCACGGGGAGCCCGGTAGCGCTTTTACAGGAATCTTAGAGCCGCGTGAAGGATTTAATAGATGGCGCTGGACGCAATTTTTACTAGAAAGGGCGAAAGTGACCTACAAAAGGACGATATGACTAACTGCGATGCTCTTTTTTAGAATATTATAACACCACTGTACTTATTAAGCCACATTTAAGTAATAAACGATTCATTCCATTATATTAAACTAGATTTTACCCGCGGCTTCGTACGCATACAGTACCTAATCCATTAAATCCGGCAGTTGAATTGAAATTCCAACACTAAATTCTTATGGGTAATAATAATGGGTGAGGCACAAATCTGCGAAGCAGACCAATTGGCGTGCATGAATTTCCCAATCCGCACTGGGCCCGCGTGGTAACTGCGTCCCAATCCCTCTCGTTCTGAGAGGAGGCCTGTGCCCAGCAGTGGGACGTATATAGGATGGGTTGTTGATGATGATGATGATGAAATTTTTGGATTTCACGTCCAGCTAATTGGCATTGTTCACAACTCGGCAGCTCGGTTTGTAAACCCCTCGTTTGCGAAAACTAAAAAAATACTGCATTCAAGTCTCTTTTTAACCCCTGACGCAAAAAGAGGGGTGTTATAAGTTTGGCCGCTATGTTTGTCTGTCTGTGGCACTGTAGCTCTTAACGGGTGAACCGATTTGAATCAGGTTTTTTATTTGGAAGCAGGTCTTAGACATGTTTTATCACAATTGCTTCAGCCGTTTTTGAGATATTGAACTTTGAAGTGACAAAGTCGGGGGTTTCCAATTTTTTGTTAGTTAGGTCGTTAGGTTATGTTTTAATAAGTACAATTTCTGCTGATTTAAATAAAAAAAGTACCCTTAAATTTGGTACTGATCGATATCAAACACAGACGAAGGGACAATGCAGATATATTATTTGAACAAATAATAAAAATTCTTGCAATTATTCTCTAATACCGGG
>NC_133474.1:6254400-6264856 GCF_025370935.1 Choristoneura fumiferana
ATAAATAACTCCTGGTATGCTCGAGACCTCCATGCCCTAAGAGATCCATGCCTTTACGGCTGTCTTTTTTTTTTTTTATTTGAACTAGTTCACCCGCAGCTTCGCACATGTAAACTATTTGATCGGGCAGTTAAAATGATTAATTTGAGCGTATCTGTTTAACCCCTGGTATGCTTAGAAAGCGAATCCGTACCAATATAAGATTTCTTTTTTTAATTAGCAGTCGTTTTAATTAAAATAGGTGAGACTTGAATGTAGTATTTATTTTAGTTTATGCATACGAGAGGTTAAGTATGTTTATCCGTTGTCTGGTACCCATAACACAACCTTCGCTTACTTTGGGACTAGGTCAATTTGGTGTCAAGTTTCTCCTGATTACTCTACGGGACAGTGCAATAAAAATGACACTTTAATGCAGTAGCGGCGTTACGGTAGGGCGCAGTGGGGCGACCGCCCAGGGCGCCGGACTTAAAGGTGCCCCTGAAGCCTATACCTTATTGAAAATTCCCAAAATGTTAAGTGCTAAAACCGGCCCTGCTTTAATGTACGTCACTCACCCACAAACTTGACCTTCCAGACGCGGTGCGGCAGCGCGAGCGCGTCCTGCGTGAGCGCCGGCAGCCGCGCCACCATCTGCCCGAACACGGAGCGCATGCCGGCCGGGCCCGCCAGCCCCGCGCCGCCGCGCCGCGCGCGCCGCGCCGCCACGCGCGACAGCTCCACCACCGGCCCGTGCTGCCGCTCGCGGACCATCGTCGCCATCACAGCCTGGAAAGCCATGTAACATTTCTTGTCTAAGACGAAAGGGCTAATGCAAACGGCTTTGTTTTTTACCGCAGACGGCGCGCTTCAAATGAGTTTCAGTCACCTTCGTACAAGCTATTTGAATATTTTTTGAGTCTTGAACGACGATTCACAAAATGCGCTAGTCTACGCCGTGTTCATAAGTTTTTTTTTCGCTATTCAGATGACGGTATACGCAGTCGTTAATGAAATTGTAACGGTAACAGCAAGAAACCTTGAAATACATAAAGGCTATGAACTATTACAGTAGGTAGAGTAGAGTAGAATAAGGGAATTGACAACACAATCGTAAGGAAATTTTTAAGAAATTATGTTTACTTTTAATTATATAATTAAATAAAAGCTTTTTGTCCGCGCAATAAACGTGAAATGACAACGATCGGGATGGCTGGCTGCACAGAGCATTTATTTATAAAGTAGATCCAATAAATAGTTTATTCAATTACCTTTCTGAACGCAGCTTCTTTAACTGAATAGAACATCAAGCTTCTCAATTGGTCAAGGTTGCCCTCTAGGATGAGCATTGTAAGATTAGGGCATACCAGTTCCGAAAACTGATGCAGTAGTACCTGTAAATGCAAAATCTAGCTGTAAATTCACTTGTGTTTAGGATCTCTAAACCAGCAGAAGTGTGAGAAACCTAGGGAATTGTAGGCAAAAGACAAAAAGGATTGTCAGTGCGAAGAAAGTCGGTTGCGTATTGACAGAAAGAACGGTCGAAGAAACTGAATCACGTACCAGGGTGGAACTTTTGTGCTATACTCATGTCATATTGACATCCCACAAATCTGCCAAAGGAAGCGAAACCATGAAAAGATTTCAGTCTGGTTTGTGATTCACTTTCTTCGACTATAAGCTCGTTTGTGTAACCAAATTTTAATAAAATAAAAAATATTAAATATTAGCCATATGAGAAGGTTTTGTAACCTCTGATCTGGCAACCGAAAGCACAATGTACTCTACATATTCCCAAATGTTCTGGTGGGCGCCGGAATGGGGATGCAAAGGAATGCACCCCCCTAGCGTAAAATAAAATACATAGAACAAGACTAAGATACAGAATTAAACCTATACATGCATCTCAACATTATGCAGATGCGAAATGCAATGCATACTGCTGAAAATAATCCTACCGGCTCACATGTCGGGTTAGTATCATTTTGTCTAAAAAGCAGTTGGTCTAAGTAGCATATTAAATAGCATATTTTTTGACTCAAAGTCAACGGAGCTCCGCTTTCCGCTTTTATTCCGCGTGGCTGAGGCACTTCGCGCCTTGACGCAACTTTGACCTAACCTAACCTATATTTCTTCAAGTATCCGACACAAACAGGTTAGATAGAAGCAGTTGCTCATTGGAACACTTGCTACTCAGATCAGTTGCTACTTACACCAGCTGCTTTTTAGACAAAGCGATACTGTACGGTCTTTACAACGTACAATGTCGACGCAACACTTCCACTACTTACTTTTTTTAATGTGATTGCATTTTACTTGTACTTGAGCCACTTCTAACATAGCAAGCGTGTAGTATACTTGTGTTTATCAATAAACTTATTAATCAAACCGATCGGTCTATCAGTGTATCATCATATCAGTATTAATATAAATCAACTATAACCGCACCAAATCAGTATCAAGAAACATAAATATCAATCAACATCACAGCAGCATTATCAAGCATATATCACTAAGGGTTGTATTGGGTGTATCAAGAACCCATACAGATACTATATCCCATGTCTGGTTTGTCGCTCTCACCAGGCGGTTGCAGACGAGCTGCGGTGGCATATCGCGCAGCAGATGGCACTCGAGCGGCGGCGGCGGCGGCGGGCGCGGCGCGCGCGGCGCCTCCACGCACAGCGCCACCGTGTGCGCGCTGCCGCACGCCACGCGGGTCACGCGCTTGCCCTACGAGTGACAATACTGTTAGAGCTTGTGCACACAACGTTTTTTCCGGCGGTTTCTCGGCGATATCTCTGCGATTATTCGCCGCCTGCGTGCCGCCGCGGTACCGTAGCGTGGACGCGGCAATCAAGCTCGTACGGTCGCTAATGTAAGCGTCCATGCGGCGGTAAATAATCGCGATGATATAGCAGCGTGCTCGACGCGTTCTCGACGTGTGCACGCCGCCTTCTCGCTCCGCCGGGAAACCGCTGGCAAAAACGCTAGTGTGAACAAGCTCTTAGGGCCTACGCTAGCTATCGCACGCCTGCGGGCGCGGGTAGGTAAAATCGTGTTGTTAGCGCTGCTCATACCATTTTTCAACAGGCGTCCACCCGCTCCGTACAAACCACGTCAGCTAGCGTAGGCCCTTATAGGTAGTCATTTACGATGACACGTATAGTGGTTCTTATTACAATGTCATTAATGTCTAATTTTGACAAAATCATGCGTCTTCGTGGATGGCACTAGGTAGGTATACATCCCTGTAACTTTTTTATAATTGCATGGACTCAGGCTTTTCTTACTTGTACAGTCACCCAACAAAGCGTGCATACGCCTCTATTTCCAAGACCGGGAGGACATTTCAGATATTTCTGCACGCTCGACTGTACTATTTTAGAATACGTTATATCTCAACTCCTGAATTTGCCATAACCTATATATTATTATGACAATTTAAATATACAGACATTGTTTAGCGAAGAGAAGCATTAATCATGTTAAAAGTGATTTATTTAAAGATGTAAATTGTGAACTTTTTAATTTTTTCCTCTTTCTAAAATACTTGTCTCTGTTTTGCTTTGTCTTTCAAACCTTTATACCTAACTAAAAAGTTGTTGTATATTTATGTCAAAATAAATGTCTCACTCTTTTTTCCTCTCTTTTTTTTTTTTAGTTCGAAGGCGAATGCGAATGAAGCGTTTCAATTGGTTAATGAAAAACACATTCCTCGCACATTATCCTCCTGCGGCCCACCATACAACAAAAATTGTCATCGAAATTTTAATCTTAATGTCTCATAGATGAAGTTGAATTATTTTTTTTGATAATTTTAATGATACAGGGAAAATGACACTTTTATTGCTAATAATATGTACTAGTATTATCACTTTATTTAAATTATTTCTATTAAATGCTATTGCTAATAATATGTACTAGTATTATCACTTTGAACCCCATGAGGTTATTGGTGGAAACGCAGCTTTAGGACCATATTTATCTTAAAAACCATCAATGTCTCCTACGTAACGAACATGACAGCAAAATCCATCACCAGTAGTTTTAACATACAGCTGTTACAAAAATACTCACACCAACACACATACTCAAACACAAACTTTCGCATTTATAATATAGTAAGAAAGAGTTAACTTACTTGCAAGGCGGTCAGCAACCTCGGCCGTTGCGCCGCCAGAGTGGTCCCGTCCCCCAGCTGCCCCTCGTCGTTGTCACCCCAAGTGTACACTTCCCCGGTGTCCGTGCACGCCACACAGTGGAGACTCCCTACACGGAACGGGATAAAGTTAAAGACATACCACATGAAGCTTACATGCTAGACTTTTATAGTAGATTATTGTCGTGGCCTGGAAGTAGGCAATTGCTGGCTAAGTATGAGTATTAAACGGACGAGCTTGCGAGTCCGTTTAACTAATACGAAGCCAGCAATTGCTATTCCAGCCGAGACTAATATGTATAAAGCTTTTCTCAAAAATGGTGAATAATTCTGAAATAGAATAAACTTTTTCTCAAAATATATTATAAAATTTAATTTTATTCCAATATTTTTCTTACGCTTTCCCGCCTTTTTTCAATAAAAATAAATAGCAGGTGTATTTTTCCACCGAAAACACCCCAAGCTATTTCAGACCTAATAGAAAAAGTCCGGAGTTCCAACAAAATTATGTGATAGCGGCTTTTAGACTTGGCTGTATACGACTTGTGCCAACATTTCCATGGCCTTTTTAAATTTAAAAAAAAATGTGACTGATTGCAGGCGCGCTAGCTCGACAATAATGAATTAGCGCGCCTGCAATCTTTTTAACTTTTTAATTTTTCGCTGACCATAAACTATGCACTTCACCTTCTGATATGTAAAGAATAATGTCAACTTTTACGGACATTTTTGAGAAAAATAATTTATTGAATCAGGTGTTATTGCAGAGGTCCCTATCAATTAACTATTACTTGACGTCACCACCACCACACGTCTAGATCATCTGACAACATGGTGAACGAAAGGCATCAGTGTAGTGTGGTGATAGTGATAGTTGGGTTTGTGTGATTTGTGTGTTCTTACAGTGTGGATGCGGAGGAACTGCACGAACTCACGTTTGTTGCATAAACGTAGCTGTTGTAAGATCGCGGGTGAGCAAAGTTGTATATGTTCATTTTTGACTTTAACTAGATTCATAAACATTAAATTTTTGATTTACCTGTGGCAATAGAAACGATCATCTTTCCTTGCATTCCTGTGACCCGCATCGGCCTACGGACGTGCTCGTAACTGCCGTGGCCCAATCTGTGATAGTCGCCTTTTCCCCTAAGCAATAAACATATTTTTCACTTCTAATGCTTTTTGTACCCGGCTGCCCGAAGGAGGGTTATGTTTGCTTGCTTCTAATGCTAAGATTTGAACTTAGTTTGAACACTTACCAAGTGTAAACGCTGCCACACTGGCACAGGGCTACGGAGAACTGAGAACCGCACTCCACCTTTATGACCCTGAGCCCTTTCAGGCACTCGATCTTCATTGGCTGCTTGCAGCCCTCGGATCCGCCTCGACCTGTTGCCAAAGTGTACTATATAAATAATAAAATTAGTATTTTAGCGTAGGAATCGTATTAATAACCTCAAACACCACGTGGCATGGGTGAATTGCACAACAGTAGATTGTATCACATGGGAGTAAAATTATATTTTAATGGCGAGGGTGCTATTTTGAATGCAGAGTGATTCTAAAAGCGAGGGATTCAAAGCCTCCCGAGGAAAAATATTTTGCTGCCGAGTGATACGCTCTACTTTTTCTCCCTTTACGTTTCGGTTGATGACCGTACCTAGTTTCCCGTAGTCACCGTCGCCCCACGACCAGACGTTGTCGTCGTCGGTGATGCAGAGCGTTTGCGCGTCGCCCGAGCCACACGCCACGTCGATTACGCGGTGCGAAGCTAGATATTCCACCTGCGAAAGTCGTTCAAAGATAATTATTAGATTTTATTCTTTAATGAAACAGGATCGTGTTGTATTAAAAAAAAAAACGAAAACTTTGTAATTGCAGGTCAGCATAACTTAGAAAGTTAGCTATGATAATATTTGGCATCACTTCGTCACGTAAAATAAGACGATTCCGTGGGAATCAAGTTAGTGACTGGTCTAGGCCATTTATTAATTTCCCCAGTTCTATATTGTTATGTTCGCTGCGAGTAAGATTTCTGCGTTGATCTCCCTGTCGCATTGAGAGGTTTAACCGACCCCAAACCCATTTTATCTTCAGTGCGTTTGGGGCCCATTCCGCCCCGTGGCCTAAGAGTACACAAAAATGTTTTCTGGCTGAGCTCTTTTTAATTTTATACGTAAGTTTTATCAGTATCACGGTAGTTTTGTAACGAAGGCTACTGACCATCTTGGGTACGAGTTGGTCCTCGGAGTCGCCGTGCCCCAGGCGGCCGTAGCGGCCCTTGCCCCATGTGTAGATGCGACCGCGGGCGGTGAGGCAGGCCGAGTGGGCGCCGCCGCACGCTATCTGCACCACCTCCATGCCGGAAAGGGATGGGATCAGGCGGGGCCGGTCGTAGCTCCTGTTAAGTTACAGACGATTCATTCTCATTTGTTTTAATCTACGATAAAGTCATTTTACGATGATCCATGTGACTTGCAGTGATAGCTGTAATAGAGTGATTTCAAAAAAGTCGATAATAATTTTTAGATAAGGTGTACGTCTGTCACAGGAACCATCGTAAAATAACTCTATCATAGTAGGGCACAGTATGCGATTATATTATCAAAATTTAACAATACACTAAAAACCATATTATTCTAATAAGCTTTTAACCGTCGCTTCGCTTGCATGAATCTATTAAATTTCAAAATTAAATTTGCGTGAAAAATTTCATGTTTCTAGTCTAGAGTTATCGGTCGTGGTTTCTAGAGTTATATATATGCGAATACATATAATTATAGATATCTCTTTGTACACGGTAACAAACGAAAGAATACAGATTTTTTTTGTTCCACTTATTTGTTTCACTGCTGGGCAAAGATTTACCCTTCTTCTGCCATTCGTCCCTATCGAGGGCATGCTCCTAGGGAGTCCAAAACATCCCGCCATCCCCTCCACGGTCAGCCCCTGTTTCGATCGCTATCCCCACGGAACCCAATGAGTTGTAACTTGGACGCATCGCTGCATGCGACAGACAACAATTGTAATTGAAATAACTCTCACACTCTATTCCCGTGGCCGAGCTTGCCGTCGTCGCCCTCGCCCCAGCTGTAAACGTCACCGTCGGAGGAGAGCGCCAAGCAATGCTTGCCGCCTGAGTTGCAGGCCACCTGAAAAGAAAACATCAGCTGCAGGGCTCCCTAGTTCCGATACGCAAAAGGCTGAAATCCAGCCGTTGCATTTACAAATTAATATTCAAGCCAAGATATTTTGACAGACTCACCATTACAAACAAGGGCTCTGGTTGTCAGTGATTTTTATACGGTTTTTCTAACCTCCAATAAAAAAGGTTAGCTTACGGTAGGCTTACTGCCGCGATACAATTTTACACCACTTTATATCAAAAATTAATAGGGAAGGGCTTTTTTTAATTCTGCAAATATGTATATCTTTTTTGCTTCATTAACCAGTTGTGGAACATTTTCTTTAAATATCTTTAAAACAATACGACGATATGGAAGTGCTAATTTGTCAATTAGACAGAGAATACGCGACATAAGACGTTGCATGACGACCATAAAAAAAATGAAAATATTGTTTTTTTTTTGTCATTAATTTTATTTCCAGTGTATGTCTTATAAAACCACTTACTCGTTTAAAAGAAATCTTTATATCACATTTACCTTGGTTATGAAGACATGCTGGATAGACGACAGCAGGGTGGGCTGTGAGACCGAGTCGATGCCACCGATGCCTAACCGTCCACCTGCGCCGTATCCTGAGGAAACAAGTTTTAAAAAGTTTATGCGATACGTGTTATGCCACATGAGGAATACCCATTTAGCTTGCTTTAAGGTGCGGCCACATGCAAGTCGCTCGACGCTCGTTTCCAGCGATAAATCTGGTTACGTGACCCTATTTTGAATTTCACGCGACTCAAAAAAGCAGCGTCAAGTCGCCGTGTCGAACAGCAGCGTCAAGATGGCTGCTTGCAGGAATGATCTTGGTCTTGAAGGCTAATTTCTTAACCTCCTTTAGTGGCAGTCGTGTCAGTGGTACAAATCAAATAAATTGGAATTCATGACAAAAATAAGTGTTTTTTCCGAAATTGCAGAGGATTTTTTTTCCAGCGATAAAGCTCAACATTTTAGCTTTATCTCTATATGTCACGTGACTGCATGTGGCCGCACCTTTAGCTCTTCACTGTTCTCACCTGTAGCGTACACTTTCCCGTCGGGCGTGACTGCAAATAGAGTCTGTTCCCCGCCGACCAACTGCACCGGATTGAGCAAGGCGAGGTTATGGCATGCGCTCGGGCCGCGCACTTTGGCGCCGTCGACTCCCCCCAACTGGCCGCGGTGGTTGTGCCCCCAGCCGTAGACGACGCAGCCGCGGGGGTTGCCGACCCACCAACCGTTCCAGTCTTCGGGACGCCTGGAAGTAACGTCTTCAGTTATTAATAAACGAGTATTACTATTAGGTTGCATGCAAAATCCGTTCGGTTCGATATACAAGCTTTACTTAGTTTGAAACTAAGTCCGTTGGTGGTCAATTATCCTATGATATTTATATAAAAGTGATAAGGAACGTGCGTGATACTTTCGAGTTTATCTGCACTTACTTGTTGACCCAATGGAGCAGTTGTTCATCATGTTGCCTCGTAAACTTGGTGTGGTCCTCCCAGGGGTAGTAAGTCGGCGTGGAGCCCCCCGCCTCCGGCTTCTGTGCCGTCACACTCGGCCGCGGCGACGAGTCCGTTGGGTCGTTCACCTTTCTGGGGGGATCATGGTGTGTGAGAACCATACGCAACCGTACTTAGCGATATACTTTATGATAATTTCAGACAGACAGCGTGCGCTCCATGGATATAAGGTAAACAACAGTAGGGAACACCAAGGTTTTTTTTTATATCCATCTCTGCATTTCAACTAACAACCAAATGGCTACTGATGAAAAAAAATTCAGCTACATTATATTAGGGTGATGGCACCAATCATGTACTTATTGAGCACAGTAGTACCCAGTAATGGACAACATAGCTTACCATTCATGAACTTTACCTACCAGTTTAAAAAAAAGTAGGGTCCGTTTCTTAAAATTAGGGTTAACGCCATAAAAAATCCATTATTCATTCTTGTCCATGACTGGTGCCATCAACCTAGACCTTTCATACATAATATATTAGTTTATCAGTATATTACAAATACTAACTTGTTCGCCCAATGCATGATCTGCTCATTCCTTATCGTAGAGTACTTGACTTCGTCCTCCCACGGGTAGTAGTGATCTATGCTCCCCTCCTCAGGGTTATAGACCCCAGGTCAGCGAGTCTCTTCCTCACTTCCGCGAGGAACGGTATAGGGAGGGGGTGCGTCGGATGAGAGCGTCTGCTGTGCGGATGCAGAGGCAGTAGCGTTTGAACCACGCCCACCGCGCCGCGTCCGGCCGTGACAGACTCGAGCGTCTACGCGAAGCCCGCAGGCCAGCCATGCGAGTTCCTGGGTAAAATTCAGTGGTGAGTTCACTCTGCTTCACTTTCCATTTCATTCCATCTTAGGCCTATACACGACCTTATGCTG
Source organism: Choristoneura fumiferana (assembly GCF_025370935.1). Taxonomy (NCBI): domain Eukaryota; kingdom Metazoa; phylum Arthropoda; class Insecta; order Lepidoptera; family Tortricidae; genus Choristoneura; species Choristoneura fumiferana. The sequence continues at coordinate 6,264,103 of NC_133474.1, forward strand.
GGCACGGACCTCCTCTTAAATTGGACGTAGTTATGCAAACAGGAACCAACCTACACCTCCCCCCAAAGTTTAGATAAGTATGCAACAAGTTAATAAAATGCACCTTCTATTAACTCGATAGAGTGCATTTTAGTTGGTTCCTGTTTGCGTAACTACGTCCAATTGTGAGCTTGGACTGCAGTTCCCCAGTACCATGGTCTTTTTCTTGAGCTGGCATGGGATAAACTGCTAGGCTGCCAGGATCAGAACTCAAGGTTCAAATGGAGGTCTATGGGAGAGGTCTATGTCCAATAGTGAACGTCTTATGATGATGAGTCAACTACAAAGTAGGTATCGATAAGGCCACGACTTTATTTGCCTTAATATTAAATATATTTTGTAACTTTAGCCGTATAGTACAGGGCAAAAAAGAACGCTTAAAGCGCACAGTAGCACCAATAGCAATAGAGGTGGTCATGATGGAAACTACTTGTATGCCAAGTACACAGCTTTCAGGGACTAATTTTGTTTTGAACCGTACTTTGAAGTACTGAGTGTGCAGTAGATGAGCGCCGAGCCTCACGGCCGTCTCCTCGAAGTCGTACTGGTCGTAAAGCAGCTGGGGCAGCGTTTTGAGCGCGGGAGGCGTCGCGCCGGCGGGCTCGCTGCTCGCGCATATCACGCCGCGGAGGCGCCGCACGCACCACACGCGCGCGCGCCACGCTGCGGGACAACGATTTTGTAATACCCTAATGCCGCATTCACACTCGCGTAC
>NC_133474.1:6270193-6344314 GCF_025370935.1 Choristoneura fumiferana
ATCTATACTCGCTGATAAAAACATGTGTCTTAAGAATTCAGAAATTCCAAGCAGTTTTGAGCGTATGTAGTCATACTACTGGCTAATTTAGTAGTAGTTACTATATAATGCGTCATCATCCTCATAATAAAAAAATGGTCTCGGGCGATTGGTACGCCGAATGTGCGCGAGTAGGCTTAATAACGGTACAATAACGAACTCCGACCAAGTGTGCCTTTTATATACTACCGGTCGTCCCACTATTGTGCTACAATAAACGACAATTTGCCGAATTTGCCAATAACTATCCATCTAACTGCATTAGTTTAATATAGTCAACTAGACATTGGGCTAAAAATATTTGAAGTTCGCATTATCACGATAAAATTGAGATACATCGAGATGATTTATCAAATTTAAGTCAAAGAAAACGATACAGATGTATTGCATATATTAGGCTAAAATAAGTTTTTTTGTTTTAGAAATAGACTATGTAGTCAAGCAAGGCGTCGTTATTATGACCGACAAAATTAAATGCAAACGACTCCGCCTAAATCAACATACTTATCGCCCGTCAAATGGCATGGGTCAACCGTTTCGTATCATAACTCAATCGAATTAGGGACGAGTGTTTGTCTCGGTGCTCTTCTTAATTGGTTTTTATTATGGCGTATTAAAATCTGTCCCCCAAGCTAGTGTCGGTGCAAATATAGTAATTGAAATAACTTCTGAGGCGATGGTTGTTATCGATTTAAGGGGAACGAAAAAGTTCGTGGAACACCGGTTTCACGTGCCGCCTGATCAATATGCCAGTTGAGACGGCGACCACCGCCGCATAGCGTGTCACCCCTAGACACAGCTGATTCCTCCCCGTGCCCCTCAGTCTGCTCACTCCGCGCCGCTATGCACCCTCCTGTACTTTCCATCTCAACAAAACATATGAAGTTTATTCCAGCATTCCCTTCGGCACTTGTATGAGGAAATCATGATTTTCCTGTTATAACCATAAACAGTTTGTTTTGTATTTATACACACATTAATACAAGATTAGCTTGCCAATGCTGGAGGTTTAATATGACATACGCATAAGTAACGACGTATTAGGAGGACGTTTGGAAATATCTCCATGGCCACGAGCCAAAATGTCTTATAACGTCAATTATATCAACAACAAATAAAAATGTATTCTAATAAAAGCCTCGGAAGTACTTCAAAAGATGCCTCTTATAAAGCGGTGTCGCAACTTACCGCGCCGGAAGTACGTGACGGATACACGGAGCAGCAGCAGCATCAATATCTGCTTTATATGAATAAGCTGAAGCTAGAGTTCGAAGAGCGATGGTGTAAAAAACCAACGTTCAACATGAACTTATCTGATTTAGAACGGGTAAAAACTTTAGGTACAGGGGCATTTGGCAGAGTAGTATTATTAAAGCACACGAAAAGTTACAAATACTACGCAATGAAAGTACTTGAGAAAGAAAAAGTGATTAGACTGAAACAAGTAGATCACACGCTGAACGAAAAACGAATTTTAGAAGCTATTCGGTTTCCTTTTACAGTAACGATGGAATTCAGTTTCAAGGATAACAGTTACATATACTTCGTCATGCCCTTCGTACCAGGCGGGGAAATGTTCACTCATCTAAGACGAATGCATAAGTTCGACGAGCCACTATCGAAATTTTATGGCAGCCAAGTCATATTGGCTTTGGAATATTTACACTTCTGCAATCTGGTGTACCGTGACTTAAAGCCGGAAAATATTTTGATAGACAGGAACGGGTATTTAAAGATTACAGATTTTGGCTTCTGTAAGCAAGTACACGGAAGAACGTGGACTTTGTGTGGCACGCCAGAATATCTGGCCCCTGAGCTGATTCTGAGCAAAGGTTACGCTTCCTCTGTGGACTGGTGGTCTTTCGGAGTACTCATTTACGAAATGAACGCAGGATACCCGCCTTTCTATGCAAACGAACCAATGAAGACTTACGAGAAAATAGTTTCAGGCAAATACAGATGTCCTTCAAGTTTCAACGCAAATTTAAGGGATCTTCTTCGCAACACACTTCAGGTAGACATAACCAAACGATTCGGGGTGATGAAAAATGGCGTACTGGATTTAAAAAACCACGCTTGGTTCAAAGGTATAGAGTGGGATTCTATCCTGAATTGTCGAACGCCGCCGCCATTTGTACCGAAATACAAAGCACCAGGAGACACTAGCAATTTTGAGCGCTATGAGGAGGAGGCAATAACGCCTGCCGCACATTGCCTGTATTCAGCAGAGTTTACTGATTTTTAAATAAAATAAATTGTTTCGTGTAAAAACAAGTTTCGGTTTGATATTCATTTCGGCAGTAAAAAAATAAAACGTTTAAGCAGTATGTGTAACGTCTGCCTTGGCGCTTAGTCGTTATATTTGAACGCGATTTGAAATTCTAATGTGTTAGCTCGTGGGGCTCCCCTCACGACTTGCGCTGCGCGTACGCAGCGCCGGGGACCGACGATAAGGAGGCGCACGCGACCATCCTCTGTCACTTCTTATTTTAGATCTTAATATAGTAATTGGTTGTCTCGGTACTTTCATAATGACACGACTCGTTTTGAAACTAAAAAAAGATGGCGTATTAGTCTCCGAAGTCGTCGACAAATATCACCGTATGTGTTGTGACCCGAATATGTGCTCAAGCTTTGCCAAGATTAGCATGAGTAATGAAATATTAGGTTCGAGATGTTATTTGGCTCTAGTTAAGTGCGCACATTCCATCAATAGTTTTGTGCGGGTTATTTTACGCGTGCATGCAATGAATGCGTATCGCAGTTAATAAACCTGTAAGGTACTTGAATTTTAAATAGATTTAATATTGTGGTTGCTAAATTTTGAGGCGATTTGTAGTGGTTTCAGGAAGTCGCTGTGTAATTTAACATAAACTCTATTGCGTGAGCAATCAGCCAGTATTTTTTTAAGGAAAACACAGGATAGATACGTTATTAACTCTTAGCTTGTTCAAGGTCACGGAAATAATCAAGGCTAATGAAAAATATTAACTAATACTTGATGGTAAACGAAAAAAATATATGCTATTAACACTCTTTTGCTAATCTTACAATTGTTAAAATTATATGGCATATAGTAAATTTACAATAGATAGTGCGTGAAATCGCAGCGATTTTCCGTACCGAACCAATCAGCTGATCAATGAAAACCTCATATTTCGCAAATCATAGGCATTTCAGCAAATACAGGATTGGGCATTTCTATCTACCGTTGTACCCTGTGAGTTTATTTCTCCGATTTCAACAAAATTTGGGAGGTAGACTCAGTCCTTGATTCCAAGATGGAAAAACAGGGTCTCCAGATGTGTCCCCAAAATATTGTATGGATGTGTCCGTTTTGTTACGAAAAATATTAAGAAAAATTCGTAACAAAACGGACACATTGACACATACACATCCATACAATATTTTGGGGACACATCTGGAGACCCTGTTTTTCCATCTCGGAATCATGGACTGAGTCTACCTACCAAACTTTATGAAAAGCAAAGATATTACAAACTAGCTTTTGCCCGCGGCTTCGCCCGCGTGGAATTCGGTTATTCCGCGCTGTTCCCTAGGGAACTGTGCATTTTTCGGGATAAAAAGTAGCCTATGCCACTCTCTGGCCCATAAACTATCTCTATGCCAAAAATCACGTTAATTTGTCGCTCCGTTTCGACGTGAAAGACGGACAAACATACAAACACACACACTTTCGCATTTTTAATATTAGTTTTGATTCACGAATGCATACTTATAAAATCGCCCTTTTTACCACAACATCGAAACCGAGACGTCCTTTTCTCTTACCCCCGCGTCGAAAGGAGGTCGTCAATCAGAATGATTATAGTTTTGACTCAAGAACTCACAGAGACGAGTCCGGATTACCATACAAAGCTCTTGAGACACCTTTATTATGCAGGCGCGTTTATGAGCTACGGAGATGAATAAAAACTGATGACACAAGAATATTAATAGTTAGTATGCTAAAAAAGCTCTATCGTATTACTATGTCAGTAAACTTGAAACTAGAAACTACAATGAAAAATGTGCAAACGATCGGTAAAGATCTAAATGAATTTATACTAGCAAAGTCAATTATTGCAAAAGTAAATTTGCTTTGAAACTGCTTTTGGTAAAAAAACTTTCACGATTATTATAATGAAGCCACGAAGATGTAATCAAAATTTAATTAACGCAGCAGAGTTGATGTTAAGTTTATTCAAGACACTATCACAAAGCCCGTCAAGTTTTGATTAATTTCATTACTAACTTAGTCGACTGTGCCCTGTGTAATTTACCTAAACATGTATATCGAGTTTAGGGCGAAAGCTCATAACTGCGGCTCTGCAGGGCTACTACGAAACTCGAAACTCGAAGTTCGTGTCGTACCGTTCCTCTCGCTCTCGTATTAAATAGAGTAAGTGTCAGAGGGACCGCACGACACGAACTTCGAGTTTCGAGTTTCGTAGTAGCCCTGCTGGCACGCAACATAATGATACTAGCAAATGCAACGAACGTATTACAGAAAAATGATACTGAAGTAGGTCGGTTGATGTAGTAGGCCTAACTCACTCCATGCAACCCTTGGGTCACTGATATCGTTGAATCAGCGAAGTGGAAAGTGAAGGAAGCGAAGTTCCGTCCCATTCCACTCGCGAGGACGACGCCAGGAAGTGGCTAGATCCCAACTCCGAGAAGCCATGAGCCTTCTGAAGAGACCATTTGTTCCGTATAATGTGACATTAGCGCACTATAATGCGATACTTCCACGAAGATTTCCATTGTCTTATGGAAAACAATATTGCTGTCAGAACGTAGTAACGTAGATTACCAAGAGAGGTCAACCAACTATCGGGTAAATTGACTCAATATTTATTCCTAAAAGTATGTGTATTCTTACAGAACGATTAAATTAAAACTTAACTAATAGTGTCATACTTTAGGCTTGGATTATTAATAAATACAATACAATTTGAATTTAGATAAATCCAACAAAACTTTTCGCAAAAACCGTGGGTATCTAAGGATTATGGATTTATGATAATCATGACGAATGCCACTTTTCGATATGATATTGTAATAAGTGAAGTTTTTTTAACTACAAGTGTACTAAAAACCTTATGTTCTTAAACATATGCAACTCCACCTTTACTGGCATTCAAGCCTTGCCAATTCAGAGTTCAAAGCGGTTTATTCATTCACAATGGCATGTTGCGCAAGGAACTAAACGAAATCAAACTAAAACTAGGTTTTAGCGGCGTAGTTTCAAATTAGTTTACAGCTTCTTTGTTACATGGGAAACAAGACTTAGAAAATCTAGTAACGTCAACGAAGACTTAATATTAAAAAGCAACTAAGAAACGCGTATCAAAAACAACGTAAAAACATCAACAGACCGCTAAAGAACCGAAACCTTAAATGCTAATGCTAACACAGTTAACGGGTTAACACAAGATGTATAGATTACACAAGCAATCGACGGGAGCATAAAACAAAATTACATAAGAGGCTGGGCAAGGGCTCTGAAAGCCCGTCTAGCACGCTCGACGGACGAGTTATTGAGCTTAGATAGTTGTAATGTTGCGATAGAGTTACGTTAAGTGATTTGTGATCTATCTTGGCTGTGACAACACCTATATAATTAGATAGGTACGAAAGGCACCCGACAAATAATTTCTGAGCGTTACATACATTATAAGAACTGAAGTTATGAGTTGAGAAAAGTGAAATCAGATTTTCTAAGTTTTATTTATAATCCGTTGATACTTACCACACCCTGCCCGCCGCAGGTGTAAGCAAGCAAGTCACTGAGATGAACATGAAACCAACATATTGTACAAACATAGTAAATACAAAGTATGACACAACAGCTATTCGTCCAAGCCTGCAATTTGGGTCACCGACGATGCAGATTCTGTGTTCGATGCAGAAAGGGCGAGATAAGAGGGTTCCAACTAGGGTACGATCGATCTCAACACTCACTAGTACTTGAAAGAGAACCATCTGAAAATGACACCACAGTAATACTATGTAAGTTTCGAGCTAGACAAAATATTATATGGTACAATACGGCAAAGTAAAAAACGAATGAGGTAACGATGAGGTTAAACTATCAGTTTTTTTTAATGTAGAAATAAGTAGAAAACTTTATATAAATTTTTGTACATTATTTAAATAATAACAATTCGTTAAGCTATGTAATAATAAAATACGTCGTTTCAATATTTAATGAAAATATTCAATCGCTAGGGAAAATGCCCTTTAAATAGGTACCTACCCTTTAAAATAAGTTGAATCCTTTTGATATTTCGTTATTTTTATCTCGCACACGCTTTACGATTAAAGTAATAAAAAGTTTTTAAAAAAGCTACATGAACTAACGACTTACCGTGTAATAAAACGATAAGTGGCTAGGAGTTCAACATGAATTCCCCATATTACGTGTAGCAGACTCATCTCCAGTGAAACATATAATTTGTAGTTTAGGTACTATGCCGTACTGATAATAACACTCTCTCATCAAGTGCTCGAGTTAATAGCATTATTTCTAAAAGGAGGGATTATGTGAAGCAAACATGGTTAACAAGAGCCTCTTGTGATTGCGAAATGAGCGTTAAACTCAAGCGCATCTGGCCCTATACTACGAAGAGCAAAATTCGAACTTCGTATCTTGCCGTCCCGCTGACGCTTATATTACTCAACACGAGAGTGAGAGGGACGATACGATACGAACCTCGATTTTAAAATTTCATAGTAGCCCCCCTGTTTATCTCGCTATCAGCCTGCGCCGGCGCAGATCTGTCTGTAGAAGTTAATTTAATATACTTAATTGAACGGCTCCTCTTCTCACGATACCAGCTTCCATCCGCTAACAGGTTTCGAAATTGCTTCGCTTTGAATGCCGCCATTGACGTTTTTGCCGAAGAATTCACACTGATCTTTTGACAGCGTAATACAACAATATTTTGAGACTAATCACCACTTAGTAATAAAATAGTTCCATTGTTTCAATCTGCAATAGTTACTTAGCCATGCATTGAGATTTAACTATCAGCATTATGTAAAGACTAGCTTTTACCCGCGGCTTCGCACGCGTAAACTATTCGGTCTGGTAGTTGCAATTGAAATTTCGGGATTTTACAAAATTCCCCTGGAAATTCCCAAAATTATATCGTGTCTTCATTGAGGTGTGTTGTGAATAACTGTACAAAATTCAAACTCTAAACCCAGTGCTAAAATTTACAAAATTTTTCCCTATCCAAATTCAAATTCATATCATTTATTCAGTAAAATAGGCCACAATGGGCACTTTTACACGTCATTTTTTAAATACCAGCACTTTCGGAAAGACCATCATTGCCAAGAAGAATGCGCCGCAAGAAGCTTGGCAGAATCATTTTTTCAAAATAAAATAAGTACAAATAATACTTAAAAACTACAGTAAGTATACAATTAAAGAAAAAAATACAAAATAATAATAACAATAATACACGGATGTATGGGGTCTCTTAGTTACAAAACTATCCCGTGGAAATATCGGATAAAAAGTAGCGTACTTATGTATTATTCCAGACGTCCGGCTACCTACATACCAAATTTCATTGCCTCTAAGCCCAGCGGTTTTGTATTTCAAGATTGTATCCCTATCCCGTGGGAATATCGGAATAAAAAGTAGCCTAGTGTTATCCAGAGGTCCAGCTACCTACATACCAAATTTCATGGCTCTAAGCCCAGTGGTTGCTATTTCGAGATTTATGCCTAGTTATCCGTGGAATATCGGTCAAAAAGTCACTTAAGTGATTTCCAGATGTCCAGTTACCTACATACCAAATTTCATGACTTTAAGCCCAGCGGTTATATTTCGAGATTTTATCCCTATCCCGTGGGAATATCGGAATAAATAGTAGCCTATGTTTTATTCCAGAGGTCCAGCTACCTACATACCAAATTTCATGGCTCTAAGCCCAGTGGTTGTTATTTCGAGATTTTATCCCTAGTTATCCCGTAGGAATATCGGGTCAAAAAGTCACTTAAGTGTTATTCCAGATGTCCAGTTACCTACATACCAAATTTCATGACTCTAAGCCCAGCGTTATTATTTCAAGATTTTATCCCTATCCCGTGGAATATCGGAAATAATAGTAGCCTATGTGTTATTTCAGAGGTTCAGCTACCTACACACTAAATTTCATGGCTCTAAGCCCAGCGGTTGTTACTTCAAGATTTTATCCCTAGGTATCCCGTGGGAATATCAATTCAAAAAGTTGCCTATGTGTTATTTCAGACATCCAACAACCTACATAGCAAATTTCATGACTCTGAACCCAGCGGTTGTTATTTCGAGATTTTATCCCTATCCCGTGGAATATCGGAATAAAAAGTAGCCTATGTATTATTCCAGAGGTCCAGCTACCTACATACTAAATTTCATGGCTCAAAGCCCAGCGGTTGTTATTTCAAGATTTTATCCCTAGGTATCCCGTGGGAATATCGGGTCAAAAAGTCACCTATGTTTTATTCCAGACGTCCAACTACCTACATACCAAATTTCATGACTCTAAGCCTAGCGGTTGTTATTTCGAGATTTTATCCCTATCCCGTGGGAATATCGGAATAAAAAGTATCCTATGTTTTAATCCAGGTTATAAACTAACTTTCTGCCAAATTTCATCCAAAATCCGTCCAGCCGTTTAAGCGTGAAAAAGTAACAAACATACTCACTCACTCACTCACTCACTCACTCACAAACTTTCACATTTATAATATTAGTAGGATTGTATTTATACCAACGCAAAATGTGTTTATGATAATTCTGGGACACGACCAGACAGCCCTGCAGTGGAAGCATCAGATCACTGCTTGAATTTTAATTTTGAAATACACAAGGGCTAACCAACAATTTTAAAGCAACGTCAAACAGTCGTGGCATTCTTATTGCGCCATGCCTCTTCCTATCGGTTGGTTTGTCACGATCAGTATTCAAGGAACAGCAATGCCTATCAGATACGAATAAGAATGATGTATTGTAAAATGTACCTCCGCCAAAAGTATACCAACTTTGCATTCTGCTTGCAAATCTGTATCTATGAATATTCGAAGCTGAATTTGATTAATTTGCACCCGCTGCTTTTACGGTCAGGCTATGTAATGCGTCGATTGACCGCAGCATAAAGCAACGAAGCGATCAATTGGAAAATCAGAAGGGTTATTCGCGTGAACCTTAGCATCCCTTTATAGCAACATCGAGGCCGTATATTTTCATGCCCATTAGATATCTATTACAGCCGTTTTCCTTTTAAGCTTGTTTTTACTGCAGAAGCATTATTATTATGGTGAAGCTTGAAAGCTCTTAGGAAATTATAAACTCACAACATTGTTTATCTTATCCCGTGAGAAAACACTGTCGAAACAGGATAAGGGAAAAAGGTGTTTGTTTACATTTTTTCTAACGCAACTCCCACTCGAATCCACTCCAAAACAGGCTCTACGTTATCTGTCTGTAGTGTATCTGTCATCATTTCAATAGAATCGAGTACTCTGTCTCTTTCGGACGTGGCATTTTACGCCAGTAACGTGTTCTGTTTTGAATAGGTCTGGTCTGTTGCGAGCGTAGATGATGCACATGGAAGTTTTAAAACAGTTATTTTACCATGAAAGCTTTAAGGTTTTATTTCAACTGTGTGATTCCAGCGTATTGGTTACATAGGTGAAGCAGTCGTTGGAAATGTTGGTATTACGTTGGTGTTATCGTCCCTTGTATCCGGAGTGTCGCTCGGGTGAGCACGGTGCACCTGTCGCCATTATAGGAGCTTAGCAAGTCGAACAGGAACTTTTTGCTTGCGGAAAATCAAACTTTGTCAATGTTCCCGTTAGGTCTACAGTTCAGCGTGTTCATTTGATTAGCTAACTAAAACAAAGCAGGTTTCTGAAAGTTATTGCTAATGCTAACAAAGGCTCTCATTATATATTTGCACTTAACGATCTTGCTTTTTGGATAAAAGTTTATTGACAATGTAATGATATATTAAGCACAATCGTACCAGATCTAATCAGTTATAATGCAGAAGATACCCCAATTTCCCGATTAGATATAAACATTCAGTCTATTTTCAGACTGGAAAATAAACCCAATAGTCAGATACAACAACATTCCAAAATGTGTTTTAAACCATTTATGTTTAAGCGTTCAGTCAGGCAATCATAAAAGCATCATATAGAAAATAAACATCATCGTCATACTAGACTTCGGTTACACGTCTTAAAGCAATCTCAAATCTAGATATATCGATAACTCCAGATAATTACCACTTTCATCCACGTAATGGCCTTGGAAAACTAAGCGATTTCAAATGGCACAAACACGAAGTTTGTTGAACTGAAGTTTCTCTGCTAATTTGCGCTAGGTGTGGGCTGAGTAGGCGCAGTTATAGTACGATAATATACGATCGATATGAGTAATAAGGAAGTATCATCCCGTCCTGAGTCACTGCCGCTGCGCAAACCGCTCAACGTAGGAATGCGTGTTAAGAACTCGAATCCCATAAAACCTGTTGTATTCGTAGCATAATCTAATCATGTTTTCGGAACCTATCTTTATACACACAAAATATCATAAATTTAAAGCTAAAAGTATTAAATGCAAAACAAACTAAAGTGGCGTACGGGACTTGGTTGTTAATGTTATTAAACTTGGATTAAATCTGGTTCGAAGGACCAGCCTATTAGTAATCATAATCAATCCCTTTAAGCCGGATACGTGTTTTACCCGAAACTCAATCTACAAATTCAAATTCAAATTCAAATGACCTTGGTAATGACATCATCGGGTAAACTGTTTAAGTAATATTAATTAACTTAGCAAATCCTCTAAGCCGTGGCAATTAAGCTATGGGGCCATGTTCGCAAAGAATAAAAATCCATTGTATTCAGTCTCACACTCTTGGGCTCGGTCATGGTTCAATAAAATATAGTTCTTTTGTTGTCGCGTTCGTATACACCAATATAAAAAAGCTTGTTGAGAAATTTCTGAAACCATAAACCAGCTATATCAACATTAGAAGCGGTAATTTAATTAGAGTTGTTTAAGATTGTTTCCGCTTTCGCTGGCTTTTATCTTTCCCAGAAGCGTATGCGCGTTTTATAACACATCATCGATATAAATATCTAGAAAACTTGTCAAATCCTTTCTCTTGGTGACAGCTACACGTGAAGTTTGTCATGACAAGTGGATTTTGTACGAGCTGACAAATTAGAATCTCAATCACACTCTCGCAATCGTTTTCTCATAAAACGCTAGCGACAGTCGAGTTGTCCTCCAGCAGCCTTCATCGATCGTTATAATTGCAACTTTTTCATCCCACACCATCTCACCAACTTGATATTTTTATCTTAGATCTTAATTAAACAAAACACTCTCTCCTGTCATTCAGTTATCACATACTACATGATCGTTTACTGGCCGCCTAAACATGTGGCAACATTTATGTATGTCAGTACCTCTGGTTTGCTAAGTGGCGATTGCAGAGGCTTGGAAATATAACTCGGTCGTAGGAGTAGTGATGAGTTGAAGGAAATTAGCCATATTTCGTCCTAATCGTACCTAAATTCTACCAAATTACATCTAAATCGGTACAGCGGTTTAAGTGTGAAGAATTAACGAGATAGATTGACAGACAGAGTTACTTTCGAATTTTCAATACTAGTCAGGATAGTGTAGGAGTGATGAGGTCCTGTAAGACCTTTTGGATCTCGGGGTCAAAGGCTGGCCCTAGATCGTAAAGCATGGCGTAGTCTGGTGTTGGAGGCCAAGACCCATCTTTGGGGTCGCTGTGCCCCGATAGTAAGTAAGTAAGAATTGCTTATAAATGTCTTGGACTGAGGAAGCTAATGCAACTTTACTACACAATTAAAAGAAAAATAAAAACAATCTGACAGTCAAGAAATAAAAAAATAATAAAATGAGTGTGAAAGTTTAAGACTGGGAGGTACTTTAAGACTAAACAAGGTAATTTGAGTGTATCTGCGTATTATTAAGCTACCTATTTGCATAACAATTAATTACCCAATGTGGTATGTGTACTAACAATTACGTGTCCAGCTACTGCTAACAAGGCAACAACAACATGGCCTAAATACCTGCCTACAATAGAAACCAGACTACGAAATTAGATCTCATAGGCTGATTCCCAAAAGATAGCTCAATAGTCTCAGTTCAAGGCTCCGTTTCCACCAGAGATGTGCGAGGATGTGTTGCGAGTAGGGTTGTAACTTGTAACGGAACTTCGCCTCCACCTCCGTTACTGCGGAAGTTCCGCAAGAAATAATATCTTCGCCTCCGCAATTTTTTTTGCGGAGTTATAACGGTGGTTTATTTTTCATTTCATTATCTCGGCGCGCAGCGGGAACGCGGTCGGGGTGGGGGCGGGCGTATGTCAAATAACACGACAGGAATCAACCTTCAACCTGTCTCGTTGCTTGGACGTACGAAATTGTAATGTATATGTTTGATTGAACCGCGATTTTTTAGTGATTTTGTACAAAGTAATTGTTTATTTAAGTCACATGCACGATGACGCCGAAAACAAGTGAGATTTGGCAGTTTTTTTTTTATTTAGAGATTTTTAAGTTGAATAAAGCATAAACTACTATTTTTTCTACATCCACTTTTACCTCCGCATCCGCCTCCGTTAACCTCCGCATCCGCGGAGGCGAAACTCGTCGCCTCCGCTAAAAACGCCTCCGTTACAACGCCTCCGTCGCAACCCTATTTTTGCGAGGAATGTTTTTCATGATTTTATACCAATAGAAACGCTTCATTTACCTTGCCTCGCTCCGCTCAGCTGTTTTCAGTTTTCACTAGAGCTGTGCTGTGCGAGGATAGGTAAATGAAGCGTCTTTCGGTTCATGAGAAACACATTTCTCGCAACACATTCTCGCACATCTTTGGTGGAAATGCAGCGTAACGCTACCAAAGGATATTAACTACGAAACCTTCTTTTTTTTTTTGGGGTCATTTTATATTAGATGGTAACTGAAAGTTTATTACGGCGCATTCTTCTTAGCAATGATGTTTTTTCCGAAAGCGCTGGTAGTTTAAAAAAAAGTACGTGTAAAAGATCCCATTGCGGCCTACTAACTGAGTAAATGATTTTAATTCGAATTTGAATTTGACATGACATAGACAGAGAGACATGCTCTGAACGGGAACCAAGGCTGGTCGTCTAAAAGACGCAACCTTTGTTTGTTTGTGTTTTTATGGAGGGGCAATATCTACAAACTAAAAGTCTTTTACCGACGGAGATCACATTATCCCTGATGGACATAGGCTTATTTTTATCCCGGAAAAGCGCCAAGTTAACGCATTAAACAGACGAATTTGTAGACAACAGCTAGTCAAGCTTCTGTAGATTTGACAACGCCGATAGACAGTTCGACATCTCTTTCACACATCGCCCACACGATATGGCAGCCAAAATAAAAGCTAAAAACGTTTACTAAACTGTACTGCCTCGTTACGGTGGCGGCGCCATGGCTGTAAAATATTCCACTTATGGCGTTCATAATGGACATGGGTGAAAATATACCAAATGTGTTGAATAGTTTCTCTTGTGACGCAATTATGAACGTGGGTGTGTCTAATATCAACCTACTTAACCTTTTCTGTGACACCAATAAGATCTGCATTTAGGTAACATCAATAGGTATAAGTATATTAATTAGTGAAGTTTGCATCAGCTTTGACATAGACAAATGTCCTAAATTTAGGATGTTGGGCCTTAGGAGGATAAAGTTGATGTTTTATAAATTTAGAACCTAATTGCAGATAAGTTACAGTGTGTACCTTTATACATTAATTTATATATTAATAACCATAATTAAATATTTCAACAACTTTGAAAAGTTTCAGTGTGTACCTATATACATTTTATATTAATAACCATAATTAAATATTTCAACAACTTTCAAAACAAAATTACCTTAATATCAACAAACCTTTACATTGTTTACATCTAAATGTACCTAAACCAAACATCAAATTATTAGCTATCAAATTCAATAAACAGTATTACAAATCCATTCAATTCACTAATTAGTTACCAAGCTAGCGCAGCTGCTGTAAGCTCAGTTATGCTTTGTTAACAGACATTAAATTAACTTAGTTTGCAGACCCACCCTCACCCCAGTCCTTTGAACAGCTACCTACATGAACCTATGTACCTATAGACTACACTAGACTATTAACCCCTCTAGCGGGAAGTAAAAACAAAGTGCAGTCAGGTTGAGTTTAAAAGTTGGACCATGTTTAACAAGTTGTTAACCATACAGGACTGTCTGGCAAAAGTTACATTGTAATATAGCTATTTTTTTCGCGCAACAAAATGTTTTATACAATCTACACTATTGGTCTTATATAGATACCCAACCCACGGGTTAGAAGTAAATAAAAGTAGAGCTTTAGTAGATTATAGTACTCTCCAATGAAATATATCCATTTTGGACCCCCTATTTGTTTGACCAGTTAAATAAATCACAGACTGAGCTGACCGAAAAATAACATGGCTTTTTAGCCGTATACCTGTGGTCACTTTTTTAAAGCTCACATGTAATTTTTATTTATCTTATCATAAGTTCTGTGAGTAGTTCTGTGTAGGTATATACTTACGCTTAGTGATGTATATTGTATTATGCTATTTGACTTGAGTTACCCAGGCACCTTGAATATGTGCTAATCATTTTAATTATCATGTTTTAGGTGGTATCTTTTTGTAGTAATTAGTAAAGGAAAATATGTTAATGAAGTAGGTATGTAGTCACCTACATGAATATCTGATACATCCTAGTGGCCCTAGAAATAGTCATATCAGATTATTCATGCATGCTTTGTTTTTGTTGTATCAGATGATGACTGAACCTATAGTAGGTAGGTATTTATTTATATGTATTTATCCGAATTCGGTGTTGCTATTAAATTTGTCCTTAACTGAATAAAATTTGATAATATTATGATGACGCGGATAACCCAAGATAAAAATAGCTTATCAAAATTTGGACTGAAAAATCCTCGAACATTACGTTGAATACAAGACTTCTTCCAACATTCGTAAATACCTACATCTCGGTTTAAATCTAGATATAATAATAATCATCTGGAATAATGAGAGTATCGTATGATCGCCGAAGCACGGCTGACCGCTTTCGATAAAAAAAAACTTGCCGACGGATGAATTGATATCGTGACACCAATAAGAATTTATAGCGTACCTACCTGGTAAATAAGAATAATTTAACAGGAACATACTATCGTTATCTTATACTTAGATAATAGTGACAAAATGCGATGCATTGCTTGGCGTTTATTTTTATTCGTAGAAAGCAAACCGTTATCGCATCGCTGCCGCTTTTGTAACCGATCGATTCACCGAATCGCATCTAGTGCCGGCATCGGCATCGACAAACCAAACAAAAATAACATAATCACGCCCGTAAGTCTTCCAATACACTACCGATGACATAAACAGCGCGAGAAATGAAATAATAAACCCAAATACCACACAAATGCAACAAGATTTATTTATAAATGCAACTTACCAGCAACAACTGTATCACTCAAGTCAAATTTCACTGGTTTTGGAAACTCTCTCAGCTTGCGTCCACTAAGTTTTAATTCACCACTTAAGTAAGCATCTTCTAGAATTCTTTCTAATGATTTTGTTAACTGACTGTGAATATTACTTTGACCGTTCATATTTACATTCACACACGGCCCTAACACGGCCATATTCCTTCAAACTAAAACCCAACTGACTGAACTGACAAAGGAAAATAAGATGTGTTGTCTCTGGTATTACAATCGCACCAACATAACGTCAAATCCTAAGATACACCTCACTTCATGCTAAACAATTTAAAGTAGAGTTTACATAGTAGTACAATATGAAGTATTGTAATTGGCTAAGTAAAGTTTTTTGGAGAGGCGCTAATTATATTTTTTTTGATAGTCGACGTCTTAATAATCGAGGAACTGAAGCTCTTTTATTTTTATTTCCTCTTATTAATTAGAAATATTTTTTTAAGTGGTCGATATGACGTCTGTGAGATTGAAATGGCAGAACCGTTGAGGGCTCAGTACTTAGTAGAAACAGTAAAAAAAACGAAGTCAACTGTCACTGCTGTCACTGTCAAGTAGAATCTAACCTAAAACCATTTTATTTGCTTTGCGATTTGGTGCGATCAGTGTGTTTTTTGTTTGGATATTTTTTTACGACCTCAGCCCAAACTCTGGACTTTTGAATTTGCCACATCTCTCCACGACCTTTGCACGATAATTAATTTGACCACTATTGGATATTTTCGATGACTATTTTGGCTCTGTTTCTTAGACAACGTTATCTTGCATTCTCGGCCACCCTTGGCTTGACATTTGGACTGTCTTACGAGTAAATTCGAATCACAGTATCCCTACAATGGATTAAGACGACTCCGACAGTATTCGAGTTGACAGTTTTCCGACAGAAATGTTCTCTAATGCTTTGGTCTATGAAATACAGACGAGATTTTCCGAACTCGGCGTATTTATGCATCCTAGTCTTTACAAGCGACTTGGTGCAAGTCAGCTTCATCTTCCACTGCAAGTTGCTCATCAACAACATCATTATACGAACCCTCTAGCCCTTCAACATCAAACACAGCAAAGGAGAGAGGCAACCTTAACAAAGAACCACTACCACAGACTGGTTTAAAATCCATACTAATCCATACTTCCATACTATCCATACTTCCATACTAATATTATAAATGCGAAAGTAACTCTGTCTGTCTGTCTGTCTGTCTGTCTGTTACGCTTTCACGCCTAAACCGCTGAACCGATTTGATGAAATTTGGTACAGACATAGAATAGACCTTGGGAAAGAACATAGGCTATCTTTTTTCCAGAAAAAAAGGCTTTAAGGGTTAAAATAGGGGATGAAAGTTTATAAGGTGGAAGTTCGTCGTTGTCGAAGATAAAATCATGAAACTTGGCTTTTAGGCTCTTAAAAAGAAATAAATCGAACTTTGTTTGAGCTTTTTTGAAAATTTGACCTGTGAGGGGGTGAAATAGGGGATGAAAAATTTATATGGAAATAGAAATAGAAATAAAATTTATTATTATAACTGAAGGAAAGGAAGGGAAGGTCGTCATTATCGAAGATAAAGCGATGAATCTTTCTTAAACTTGCCATTTCGGCACGAGATAAGAAGTAAATAGATATTTGTTCGCGCGTTTTTTTATTTCTTCCTGTGAGGGGGTGAAATAGGGATGAAAGTTTATATGGAAGATCGTCATTGTCGAAGATAATCAATGGTTCTCTATGAAACTTGGCAATTGGGCACGTGATAAGAAATAAATATATATTTGTTAGCGCGTTTTTCAAATTCTTCCTGTGAGGGGGTGAAATAGGAGATGAAACTTTTATATGGAAGATCGTCGTTGTCGAAGATAAATCGATGGTTTTCATGAAACTTGGCATTTGGGCACGTCATAAGAGATAAATAGATATTTATTAGCGCGTTTTTATAATTCTTCCTGTGAGGGGTGAAATAGAGGATGAATCTTTATATGGAAGATCGTCATTGTCGATAGATCTTTATGAAACTTGGAATTTGGGCACTTATAAGAAATAAATGGATATTTGTTCAAGCGATTTTGAAAATTTTACCTTTGAGGTGATGTTAGCAGAGGGGATGATACAGTGTTAGTAGAGCCTTCTAAGCTCAAGCAAAATGTACCCAATGTGGGGTCATTTTAGATGGCCTATTGACATAGACAGTCAGACATGAAAAATTATAATTTTCAGATTTTTCTTATTTATTGAGCTATAAGAGCTACCTTTATGCAAAATTCCAAGTTTCCAGGACAGCCGGAAGTACCCTATTACTTTTTCTGTTAAGGCGTGACTGTAGCTTTTAATTGCCTTGACTTAGAAGTTTGATTTTTTCACAGCTTTCGGGCCTATTGACCTGAGTTTAGGGTTTGAATTTCAACTCGATACCGATACTCCGCTTTACAAGATAAAGGGTCTTGACAAATAGACGGACGGACGGACGGACAGCAAAGTGATCCTATAAGGGTTCCATTTTTTCTTCTTGAGCTGCGGAACCCTAAAAAACGTTTGTTCCGGCTTTTTTCAAATTTCGACCTATTTACTTGAAAATATGGGGATGAAATTTCTTAAGGAATTCCAAACAAATTACTATACGTATATTTATCGGAAATATGTGTAGCTATGCTTAGTAAAAATGCCGTCTTAATTATAATGCTACCCTCCTAACTTACAATAAAGGACGTTAGGTGTCAAGAGTTCACTATGAAGAATTAAGTAAACATTTTATGTTGGCAGGGTAGAATACACGTCGTATTGCTAAAATGTGGCTTCCCGCAAAATATTTATGATTTACCAAAGAACATGCATGAATGGATGGATGGATGGATGGATGGATGGATGGAAAAACAAAAAAAAATAGTTTAGGTATATTTATAGCAATGGTATATTTATACATTATTTTCAGTAAACCGTAGAAGTTTCTATGTGCTAATTATTGGCAAAATAGGTATCCTAAATAAATTAAATACTTCCCAAAGTTACTATTCCACGCGGACGAAGTCGCGGGCAAAAGCTAGTTTAATAATATGTCAGGCATTACTACGGCAAATAATACGTGAATGACCCGTATATTTTATTTTCTAGTTCTTTCATATTTTCGCGATGAACATACACGCAAGGTACAACCGCTTCTGTATATTGTACAATAACAACATCCAAATGAGATACTGCATTGCTGCTATATATGCCTGTAGTGTGGTCATTTTAATTTTTTGATACTGTCCGTAAAAATCATACGTGTGTTCCGGCTTGCTTGTCTATGACCGAAAAATCGGGAAAAATCACGAACTTCATGTGTCATAGTAGCCACAACCTACATAAAATGCTGGTTGACAGCTGTCTGAGTAACCTCAAAATCAAACTCGGGCCATAGAACTATCCTGTGATATTTTATTTAAGTTATCTATCAGTTAAAAAATGACTATCCTAAACGTTTTGAAATTCGCAAATGCAGTTAAGAGTGCACACAAGCCGAGTCACACCCAAATTGAGGTAAACCTGAATTGCTGTAAAAGTTTAAATTCCTCGCACTTGCTATTAGATTTTTACGTAATTCTCAGCTTTTAGCTGTAAGTTTACTGTAAATTAGAATCGAAAAATTTAATAATGTTTGATATCACCAGTTGATAGGTTTTAATTTATACTATTGCCACTGCTAATAAATTTCAACCATCGAGACTCTGTACGCGGTATACGCGTATCGATTTTTCTGGTCTTTCGATCTCATTCCCATGTGACTGGGAGATAATTGCCTAAATTTCATTTAATTGCGAATACATACATTTTTTTGCATACGAAGTAGAAGAACAGGCTTTATTAACTCTTGTTGTGAATAATTATAATTTTTCATCAATGGCAATTTCTTTTTATTACTATCCTTTATAAAACAATGAAAATAGATAAAAATATCAAATTAATTTGCCACTAATGCTCTATTACTCGCACCATAAGACAATAAATTAAGTTATTTTTCATTTTGGATGTGTTTTCTCCAACTATATAAATACAATTATTTTTACATAGAAATTGAGACAACTTTTAAATAAATAATTTATACATAGGCAAGGTTCCAAAATTTCTCGTAGTTCCTTTTCTGAATAGCAAAGCTAACTCATTGTGCGAGGAAGCTGTCAGCTCTTTAGTCCTCTGTGACATCTACTAACCTTACTCCCTATAGATAGTTCTACAAGCATTTCAACTGATATCACTTTACTGTCACTTAGTGAGGAATGAGTCAGGTAGAATGGAAGGATTTTTATGCAAACAATATGGTGTGCATGCTTTATGGCTTATCAGACACACCATTATTATGCAACGATTCACCAATGCTATGCTTTTTAAGGATGAGAAATTAAGTATTTTTAAGAAAAGGACAAAAGTTTGGCTTGCAGAAAAATGATTTTATTGCATCCATGATTATTTAAGAATGACATCTATTTAATATTTAATTGAGAATAAATTACACTTAAGCTAGGTTAAGGTGTCTTCTTAACTGTAAACTTTTGAATATCTGACATTTAATTTAATTTGACATTCTAAAAAAAGTGTATTAAATAATTTTTAAATAGGTCTATCAATTTTGGACATTTAATATTGCTTCTTAAGGGGCAACCCGAGGTTTTCATTGAGTTTTGACAAGTTTTGAATCATAGGAACTTTTGCACTACAGATAGAATTATAAGTCAAACGGCTATCGGTTCTCCAATATTTTATCTCTCTTTTTGAATACTTTATTTTGTATGATTTTTTAAACGTTGTCTGAAAAAAAAAACACATTTCATATCTCTATTGACCTGAAAGACCTAACATATACAAAATCTACATATTTGGGTTCGTGTTTGACGTCTAAAAACTGGTTGAGGGTTTTCATTTGAAACTAGTTAACACAAAAGTTATGGCCAGAAAACCAGTTGTTTGACCTAAAATTGTTCAACTTTGATGCCAATTATCTCGAAGACAATGAACTTTGAAGTAAATATGGGATACTATATTGCTTAAAGCCGTTGTTGTTAATATAATAAGCTACAAAAAACATTAGAAAACTAGGGAATTCAGATTGAAGGTCATTGGGGCATGGGATCCCCTTATGTAATAATTTAATTTTATATATTCAATTTGTATCGAGTTTAATGTGTGTACTCCTGAAAAGGAAGGGTTTGGTGAAAACTATATTTGTACAACTATACCTGTAATTAACTGTTACCTGAGTTCCACGCACAATAAATGATTATTATTTTTCAATTAGGTACAATTAATTAAAATGTCTTGCTTATGGTCTCTGATTTCTTCAATATATGAACCAGTAATGCTCATAGAACTACCCTAATAACGTTTGAACCACTTTTACTTGGCTGACCCAGTACAGGATGGCTCAGTTTCAGCTACCAGCCATGATTTTAAACATTTTAATATTCACCTTAATATTCAATAGCAATAGGTATAAATGGTTATTGCTTTCACAGAAATTTTCATCATACGTCAAATATGCAGAACACAAGGCTTTGGAAAAAATTAGAAACATTGGTATCTCCGCTCATATAGACTCTGGCAAGACTACCCTCACGGAGCGAATATTGTTCTACACTGGCAGAATAGACTCCATGCATGAGGTAATTATATTCCCTTTTTTTATAATAGGAAGGAAAAAAAAGTTCTTCAGCTGATGAAGTTCTAAATCTGGCCCTATTGCCAGTAATTTTTATGCTCTATGTCAGCAGATCATAGCCTTATTGAGTGGCGACCCAAAGTACAAATATTTGATGTTTGCAACCCTAAAAATACCTTTAAAATTGACGTCATTTTTAAAAGTACGATGTAAATTTATTTAAGTAATTACATATACAACAAGCATTGAATTAATAAAACTACCTATCTTAAACTTAAAATACTTACATAAAATAAAAATAAAAAATATAAATAAACATTACCTACTTATTTATTTATTTTACCATATGCTTTGTTTTGAGAATTCCCAGGATCCATCGCAAAAACGCCCGCGATCCGAATTTGAATCGCCATCCGAGGTTAAAAAACGTTACCTTATCCCCTATATGCTGTATTATATTGACTCAGGTTAAAAAAAAATGTTACAGGTAAAAGGCAAAGACAATGTAGGAGCAGTCATGGACTCCATGGAGCTTGAGAGGCAACGAGGCATCACCATCCAGTCAGCAGCGACATACACCATCTGGAAGGACCATAACATTAACATCATAGACACACCGGGCCATGTAGATTTTACCGTTGAGGTTGAGAGAGCATTAAGAGTGTTGGACGGAGCTGTCTTGGTGTTGTGTGCTGTCGGGGGTGTCCAAAGTCAGACTTTGACTGTGAACAGACAGATGAAGAGATACAACGTGCCTTGCTTGGCTTTTATTAATAAGCTGGACAGACTGGGGGCCAATCCTGATAGGTATGTTTTATGTTTAACTGTTATCTGCGACTTCGTTTGTGAAGAATTCATTTATCGCGCGTCATTTTCCGGGATAAAAACTATCCAATGTTTTGTTCAGGGTCTCAAACTATCTCCATACCAAATTTCATTAAAATCGGTTCATCGGTTTTAGTGCGAAGAGTTACTTTCGCATTTATTAAGTAAGTATTAGGTGAAAGAGCTTCACTCAGATTAAAACCCAAAAGTTCATATTCCCAGAGATAAGCCAAGTAAGATTGTTTACGAAAACAATCAGAAAACAAATTATGTAGAATAACACATACATATTTGATTTTGTTTGCTTACTTTCAGAGTACTAAAGCAATTGCGATCCAAAATGAACCACAATGCAGCATTCCTCCACCTTCCCATTGGTCTAGAGAAAGATTGTCAAGGCATCCTGGAGCTTATTGAAGAGCGAGCTGTATACTTCGATGGTGACTTTGGCGAGAAGGTCCGATATGACGAGGTGCCTAAGGACAGGAGGGCGGAAGTGCAAGAGAGGAGGCACGAGCTGATTGAGCATCTGTCAAATGTTGATGAGACTTTGGGTTAGTTTTTATCTAACATTTAAGAGAGTGTGCATGCATGTGTGCGTGTGTTTACTCCCTCACGCTAGAATGGCTGAACATTATGATTGGTATTAGGTATGCAATGCAGAATATAGAAGCCGCAGCAGCAGCAGGGAAGCAGGTATGCAATGCAGATGACTGATATGCTACTTTTTGTCCCGATATTCCAACTGGATCAGGATAAAAATCCCAAAGATTTCAATGCTACGATTAGGCTTTTTCATTTGCAACATTAATGGAATTCATGACATGATTTTTGGGAATTCTAATGAGAATTCTCAGTTCAATCAAACCACGAATTTTCCCTGGAATTCTCAATAGAAATAATGAAGTATTCCCTGATAAAAATAAGCTAAGTCTTTCTCTGCATCTAAAGCTATCTCCATACCAAATTTCATCTAAGCTGGTTAAATTTAAATGGTTTACCTATACATTAAGCAGTAACAGAGAGACAGTTACTTTTACATTTTTATTGTTAGTATATGGATTAAATTATGTAATTTTTTAAAATTTCAGGAGAACTATTCCTCGAAGAAAAAACACCAACCGTTGCTGACATAAAGAAAGCAGTACGCAGCACGGCTCTAAAACGTACATTCACCCCAGTCTTGCTAGGAACAGCACTAAAGAACCGGGGCGTCCAACCACTCCTCGATGCCGTATTGGAATATCTACCACACCCCGGACAAGTGGAAAATACAGCTATAATCAACGAGGCAAATGGAGAGGGAGAAACGATCATTTTGGATCCCGCTAGAGACGGAAAAAAACCTTTTGTGGGGCTGGCGTTCAAATTAGAAGTGAGCAAGTTCGGGCAGCTCACTTATTTGAGATGCTACCAGGGTATGCTGAAGAGGGGGGACAATATATTCAATGCTAGGACTGGGAAGAAGGTATGTGGTTTAATAGTACATTACTGCAGAGACTGCGAAATAGGGGATTGCCGGCCGAGTAGTTATAGATGGCCGAGTGTTGACGAGGCCATCTAGCGATACGAGGCCGACAATCCCTGTTCGCGGACGAGGCTTGTATAGTGCTTTTCTCAAGTATTTAAATCCAAGGAAATAATACCTGTCATGATGATGAACTCATATCGACAACAATAACACTTATTTTAATTAAAAACCACTCGTTTTAGGTATGTCGTAGAAGTATTCGTTTTTTTTTCTATTCCCGCCAAAATACTCTTTTTCAACAATTGTTTTTGTAAGCTGTTCCGGTTAATGTTTTTGCCACCAAATCTTAAGATGATTTTATTTATTAAAAAAATTACGATATCTTATTAATTTGTTATTTTAATATCTTGAATACCTGATTTAATCTAAATAAATAATCGAGTCAAATCAGAGATTAAACACAAATTTTATTTTTCTTAATTGGCAGTATGCCGTAGATAGTCAATAAAACAAATAAAACCCAGTGAAACAAAACAAAAGACAATCTCTTTGCTGGCCATGGCCGGCAATGTTGTATGAAATTCCATTACTATGCTCTAATTTGAAATTAGAACGAATCTTCAATAAGTGCTATACAATGACGTACTTGGCGTTCTATGATCACGAAGATAAGGACGACATTTCCTTGGATGTTTTGAGAAAAGTAACTAACTTCATCTCAAGTGTGGATTGGGACCTTCAGACACATCATTAAATTTCTTCGCAGATGTGTAGGTAGATACCTGCGCGATGTTTTCCTTACCGTAAAGCTCGTGGTCAATTCAAAGAAACTCAGAGTTTCGAGCCGGGCCTCAAACCCAGGGCCCTCTGCTACTAGCTACTGCCTATGTATTGCAGTATAATTAATAATGTCATTACATTTCGGCACTTTTTTATCTTTCCATTGTACTGTCAAGGACTTTAGTTCATAATGGATGAGCCACCATGGGACCCTTATCAAAGGAAAAGTCATTACGATTTTCCTTATTAATTAATGCGATGTCACTATGACGTTTACTGTGAAATGGTTCCATGGTGGCTCATGAATTAAAGTCCTTGACCATGCTCTTAGTGTCTACTCATGTTTTTGATATCCTGTCAATCATTCAAAGTTTAACTGGAAGAGATCCCTTTAAGGGATCTTATTAGATGTAAAAAGGCGAACTTATCCCTTATCCCTGTTTTCTGTTAATTACATCTGTTTTTAAGTTAAAATACAATACATTTGCTACAAATATTCACAAATCTTTTTACTCCTATCTTTATGTTCATAAAGTAAAAGTTACCCTTTTTTACTTCTTATCTTATAATTCGCAGGTAAAAATTTCCCGTTTAGTGCGCATGCACTCTAGCAACATGGAAGAAGTGTCGGAAGTGTTCGCGGGCGACATATTCGCGCTCTTCGGTGTAGATTGTGCGTCCGGTGATACGTTCGTTAACGACGGCAAGCTAGAACTGTCGATGGAATCTATACACGTGCCGGACCCCGTCGTTTCGATGGCTATACGGCCGAAGAATAGCAAAGATCGGGATAATTTCTCGAAGGCTGTTGCTAGGTAAGTTTGGGAATATAAAGGATTTACACTGCACGACATGCTGAGTCGGCGCCTTTTCGCGGCTGTGCCGTGACAACTTAATTTAAATATTTAACAATTTGAATCGTTTGTTTATGTAGAATTGTCATGGCATGTTTGTGAATAAAGTATTTTATCTATCTATCTACCACTACCACTAGATTTTTCTTATTCACATGTATTTAGTTAACACAGTCAACTTACTGGAAGTAACATTTTGTATATATTTTTTGATTTAGCCAAAAGGTTTATTACCAGAATGTTTCTATCGATGAACTGAGCCATCTGTCAAAGTTAACGTAGATCAAGAATAAGTTTTGTTAAAAATTTCATTTTTAATACAAGCTTCTTTTGCTGACTGGACTTGCGTTGTCATCCAAACTACATTTCCGTACCAAATTTCAAGTAGCTGCCATTAACTGTTGAGGAGTTCCGTCTTGAGGAGACAACCCAGGCTGTACTATCAGGATGTCACTGTCAGATTATTGTATTGTCACCAGATTTATTTAGGTATGCCAAATTTCAAGTCAATCCGATCGCAGGAAGTGGAGCAATTTTAGCTTCCAAGATTTGACCCAAATAAACGGGGCAAGCTTAACAAAACTTTGTAATAAAAAAAAACACGGTGTCGTTTGAAACTTATTGGCATGTTTTTATTCAGTTTTTTAAATGTCAGTGTATTTTTCCACAGATTTACCAAAGAAGACCCCACATTCCAATTCCGCTACGACGGCGACAACAAGGAGACGATCGTGTCTGGTATGGGCGAGTTGCATTTGGAGATATATGCTCAGAGGATGGAGAGGGAATACAACTGCCCCGTGGAACTGGGGAAGCCTAAGGTCGCTTTCAGGTATGGCGTAGTGTGAATAAGGTCTCTATCGAAATTTAGAAAAGTTTCTATCCAATTTTTGTATTTATCTAGTATACTAGCGTTTACCTGCGGCGTCGCACGCGTAAATCATTAGATACAGCAGTTGAATTGAAATTGATTTTAATTCTCGTGGGAATTCCCTAAAATTACATCGTGGTTTTCATTGACGTTAAATTAAAACACCCATATCAATTCATTGAATCTAAACCCAGCGGTTGTTATTTCGAGATTTTATCCCTATCCCGTGGAATATGAGGTTAAAAGTAACTATGTTATTTCCAGATGTCAGCTTTCTAAATACCAAATTTCAGACTCAGCCAGCGTATTAGTCAGACTCCCTAAATCATAAAAAGTAGCTAATGTGTTATCAGATTCCAGCTATACAATATCAAATACATGATCAACATGGTTATTATTGGAACTTTATATCCCGTGAGAATATCGGGATAAAAAGTGCTAGTTTATTCCAGACGTCCAGCTATCTACATACCAAATTTCATGACTCTAAGCCCAGCGGTTATTAGTTAGAGATTTTACCCTATATCGTCGGAATATCGGATAAAAAGTATCCTATGTTTTAATCCAGGTTATAAACTAACTTTTGCCAAATTTTCATCAAATCCGTCCAGCCGTTTTCAGCGTGAAGAAGTAACAAACATACACTACTCACAAACTCACTCACTCACTCACACTCATCACAAACTTCACATTTATAATATTAAGTAGGATTACAATAACTCTATTTATTTATTTATTTTGGGATATCTGGAACAGATATTGCTATGGGAGTTTTTCGGGGCAAAACAACGATCTAGTTTGGTCCTTAAACCTACACCCCTATGTGCAAAATTAATGTCTCCGACTTTGCGGTAATATTTGGAATTCAAATGGATATCTTGGCAATATCGGGATGAAAAGTAGCTTATGCTTTATTCGAAACGTCCAGCTACGTGCCAAATTTATCCAATAAATTGTAACAAATACCTACGCACGCACGCACGCATACAATATACAGATCCAGTGAATATAATGTTTTTCCATCGACTCGTATTTGCTGGATAGCTCGTACTGTACTGAACCGAAGTACTGTTGAAGATAATTGAGAAAGCATGATAAATTGCTTTCTCAGTTAGCTTCAGTAAACTAGTTGAGTAGGCAAGATAAATATGAACTTTTCCGGCAAAATACGAT
Source organism: Choristoneura fumiferana (assembly GCF_025370935.1). Taxonomy (NCBI): domain Eukaryota; kingdom Metazoa; phylum Arthropoda; class Insecta; order Lepidoptera; family Tortricidae; genus Choristoneura; species Choristoneura fumiferana. Next base: position 6,297,438 of record NC_133474.1, read on the forward strand.
GGCAAAATGTTGGCGAACTTTCGCATTTATAATTAGTGGAAATAAAAGTGGTACATATATGCTGACCAGTGTATTTCGTCTGCAGAGAAACAATGATGTCGCCTTGCTCATTTGATTACCTGCACAAGAAGCAGTCGGGGGGCGCCGGGCAGTTCGCGCGTGTCAGCGGCATCATGGAGCCTCTGCCTCCTCACCAGAACACCAGTATGTGTTGTCTACGGGTCTACTTTATTTCTTATAAAGTTCAATGGGCATTTTACTTGGTCTGTGTAAAAACGTTTTTCACTACATGCATAATTTCGTTTGCCTGCTATCAAAAAAAAAAACAAAATCTGTAGTATAATTTGCTCAGAAATGGTCAACTTCACGAGATTGTTATAAAATAAACCTAAACCAACCTAAATCCACACTATAAAAAAATCGTCTAAATTGTTTTACTTAGTGCATATATTGCATTCCAGATTTATGTACCTGCTTAGTGCATTTTTCATCGTTTTTAATCGGAAATGTTCGTATTATTCTTGATCTCTCAATTAATTTCAGTATCCATCGTACAGTACAGTTTTCATGTGCCCTCGCGTTCTTTATAAAGGACCAATTAACACTAAGAATAACGGCCGAATGTACTTTATAAAGTAGAAATTTTTCATTCAGTAGAGAATTTTAAGATTGTTGAAATAATAACCAAAATGCAAAGCTGGTGAACCACGTCTGTTAAAAAAAGTTAGGACTGGATAGAGTTCCATGTTAGATATGAAAATGTCACTCATTTAATACAATAATTGATTGACACTTCAGGTACCGTCGTATTCCGATTGAGATCCAACTTTTCCCGATTTAAAATCATTTGCACTACATCTGTATATCAAATGAACCATTATGTATCAAAATTGTTAACCACGGAAATTTTCCCCAAAAGTGCTCTCACGAAGCTTTCCCGCAATCCCCTAATCCCCCGAAATCTCTTCCAGTGCTCGAGTTTGTAGACGAGACAGTCGGCACAAACATCCCTAAGCAGTTCGTCCCCGGCGTGGAGCGTGGCTTCCTCGACACGTGCCAGAAAGGCTACCTCACTGGGCACAAGATATCTGGCGTCAAGTTCCGGCTACAAGATGGCGCGCATCACATCGTGGACTCGAGCGAACTGGCGTTCTTCTTGGCGGCGAAAGGAGCGGTCAAAGATGGTGAGGTTCTTTGTATTCTGGGGTAGAGGATGATGGGGAATGATTAAAAAAAACTGAGGTATAGTACAGAATCTGTTGTAGCTGACATCTGCACAGATGAAGTAACCTAATTAAATTATTTTTTAACCCCACCCGACGCAAAAAAGAAGGGTGCTTGACGCCAATGTCTGTACGTCTGTCTGTTTCTGGCATCGTAGCTGTCAAACGAATGGGCCGATTTCGAAGACTTTTTTTAATGTGAAAGTGTGTTGCTTTGCGGTGGTTTTTAGCTATGTTTCATTACAAACGCTTCAGCCATTTTCGAGATATTGAATTTTGAAGTGACAATGTTGGGGGTTTTTCAACTTTCTAAATTAGGTTATTTCGTACAAGCTTTTATTTAACTTCACCTCATACATTTATTTTTTATCTTCAAGTTAATTTTTGGTCCACTCTTTGGTCAGATTGACTTGAAATTCGGAATGTTGGTATAGCAAGTAGGTTGGATGACAATGCAAGTACAGTCAAAGAAAAGGCTGTATTAAAAGTAAAATATTGACCTCTATTTCACAGATGCTAACTGCAAAAGAGGCCGAAGATGTTACCTTCTTCATTAGATATTTGCGTAGTTTTTATTAAATAATTGATTATTTTACTCCATAAAATTGTTGTCATTCTTAATGCAAAAAAAAAACTTTTCAGTTTTCGAAGAAGGCGCTTGGCAAGTCCTAGAGCCCATCATGTACGTTGAAGTGACGATGCCAGAAGAGTTCCACGGCACTGTCATCGGGCAACTGAACAAGCGTGGTGGCATCATCACAGGCAACGAAGGATCAGAAGGCTGGACCACTGTGTACGCTGAAGTTCCGCTGAATAACATGTTTGGGTACGCCGGGGAACTAAGGTGAGTCCTTGGCCATCTGTTTTATGTATTTACATATATATGGTATGTGTATGTATGTATACAGGGTGGAAAGTTGAGATGGCGCAGCAAGGGCAGCTACTGGATCCCTTGCTGCTACGCGAAAATGCTCTTAGGAGACCTTTACTAACTTTTTGAGTGATGACAAACGACATTCACAGATTTACGATAAAATGTACAGTCAGCGAGAAAATCGACAGATTTGACTTTTTTTATGCCAATCGTGATCCTATAAGGATTAAAACACTCTGAGAACGGAACTAAAAGTACTGAACCCCATAATCAAAGAAAACTTTCCATACAGTTCGTAGGGTACTAATTTGCAAAGTGAAACTTTCGCATGTTGTTTTTTTACGAATATGAATCCTTTATGCTTAAAGAAAATGAAACAGTATGTAGACAACTAAAAACTGAACATTTTAACTAAAGTTAGTGTCTTAACCCAGTATTGCTGCCCCATCCCATCTCAACTTTCCATGGCAGACACTCTACGGTGGTATGCACGTCAATGCATATTATCCTACTGCTTTGCACAGTCTTAGGCTTTCTAGGGCTTGTAAAGTCAAGATAAAAATAAAAACACCTTTATGCCGCTGACAATAAGACCAGGGTTAACATACGGTGTATTTAACGTTATGGTTTACGCTATATTTTTAAGAATTTCGATATTGTACTTAGATTTATATTCACGCTGCTCGTCCAATGCTAATCGGAAAAGTAATACCTAAGGCAGGCCTTTTCAACCTTTTGGTTTTAACGGCACATTTCTCGTTCATCAGTTTCACGGCACGCCAGTGAAAAATAGCCAAGTGCGAGTTGGACTGCCGCGTAGAGTAAATAAACGGTTCCGTATGTATAGTATACCCATAATATGTTTAACAACGGACAGCGGAGGCTAATTAATAGGGTCTCGTTGACACTTTTTGTACGAATCGTATACATTTCGCGGCGATCGCGGCACACCTGAAAATATACGTGGCACACCGGTTGAAAGCCTCTCTGACCTAAGGACTGGATCAACAATTTACCTAACGTTTTTGTTTTTTTATAGATCTGTAACGCAAGGCAAAGGAGAGTTCAGTATGGAGTACAGCCGGTATTCCCCTTGCCTGCCCGACGTACAAGAACAGCTGATCAGGAAATATCAAGAAGAAATGGGCATTCTTCCCGACAAAAAGAAAAATAAAAACTAACCGCCTTTAGAATAATATACTCGTTTAGTTACTATTTTGTAAGAAAAATAAATTTTATTTATTAATTTACATATTGGTTTTATTTGGAAGTGAATATCTACTTGGATTAAATTTTATCGAGTCTCACAAAATGTAGTGTACCTAGTCGAGGAAATCTTAATCATGTACCAGAGTGGAACTTTTTTGCTCCTAATATAAGTATAATCCCAGTATAATAGTTGATATCCCATAAATTTGCCAAAGAAATCATAGTTAAATTTATGATGAAACGGTTCCATCCTGGTACGTGATTCAGTCGACTGTACATTTTTACAACGCCATCTATTTCAAACATTGTTAGCCGTAATCTACTTTTCAATAGGTGTCGCTCAAATACACTATCATTTAGTTTTGCCACTCGCTAATAGATGTCGCTTTTGGATAATTTAAAACAGCGTCATCTGATACAATATTATATAACATTTTCACAGCTTCATCTACTTTTCAATAGGTGTCACTGAAATTTAAGTTAATTTACTGATCAATAGATGTCACTTATCGGGTATTTTTTCAATGAAATCAGCGAACCACATTTATAAAAACCCATTTATTCATAACACTCGACATGGTTATATCCAAAAACGTCATAACAAACTTTCCTCCAGCTCCAGGTACAAATAATTGGTTTCCGTTCATATAAAAGCCCGTCGAAATTGTTAGGGGTAATCATAGTCGTATTTTAGTGTCCTTATTTTCGTACCCGTTATTTTGGCTCCCAGTCTCACGCTCTCTTATTTTCTCTCTTAACTCTCTAAATTTAATTTTATCATTAAATAATATCTCTATGATTTTACACTGAAATTTCGAACTATGACTGACCCCTAAATATTTCTATGTAGCTTAAGGATAAGAATAACTACTTACTAAAAAGTGTATCTATTTTAGAATCTACTTGGCTATAGGATTTTGATGGTTATATTTGAATACACAAAATATGTTAGTACGTAACTAAGTAATTGCCCGATGTAATAAACATTGCTATTTTTATATTGCACGTTCGTTATTTATTATGAAATTTTTGTACTGCTACATGTTTCTTAAAATTGAAGGTTCGGATTAGGACGCTAAAGAAATATTAAAATATTTTAAAACCATATTTCTGTGCCTCCAGTTAATACTAATACAACTCGGAAAGTGTTACTTTTCAAGAAATCTATTTTAAATTTGAACTAACCTAACCAACAAAAAGTTGGAAAACCCCCGACTTTGTCACTTCAAAGTTCAATGTCTCAAAAACGGCTGAACCGATTTTAATAAAACATGTCTAAGAACCATCGCTAGAAAACCTGATTTCAATCAGAAAAACCGCATTCAAATCGGTCCACCCATTTAAGAGCTACGGTGCCACAGACAGACACACATAGCGGTCAAACTATAACATCCCTCTTTTTTCGTCGGGGTTTAAAAAATCTCTTTCAGCGTAAAAGGCGTTCCTGCTAAACTAACTTACTACCTACAACAAACAAACAAACAATTAGTCAAAAATGATGTCAGCTTTTTTTTGTATGACTTTGGTAAATAAATAGAGCAGTCTTTGAGATCATCAAGGATTTCGGGTTGATGGAACAAAACCAAATGCCACAAAAAATAACAACTAGCTTACTTAAGAGTCGAGTTGTATTAGTATTCACCAGATTCACAGATTTTTATAAAAACTTATTTTTAGCTTACTCTACATTTCAGTGAACATTATAAGTTCCCGCTCTTGTAAAACAGTTAATTCCAATGAGGGCTATCGTTTTTTGTCTCACTAGATGGCGCACTGTTGCGTGAGGTTTTTAAGTATGGCTTTCAAAGTCTGTTATTACGGGCGTCAAAACAAAGTTTAGATTAAAATCTTATTTAATACACCTTAAAACCGTACTTACCATAAAAATATCGAGCATGCCACAGTGTTCCATAGTCCCCGTTTTGTTCGAAAAAAAGGGAGGACAAAGGTTTCCGAAAGACAAAACTGTCTCAAAACACAGACATTCATTGCCCCGGAACGCATATTTGCCATAATTAATTTCAGATATAACAAAATATTCACAAAATTATTCTAATTATTATATAAACCCACGTAGCTCACCCAAAAACTATGAGATTTGACATTTCGGAGACCTCACGCTACACTAGCGCCTCTAGCGGCGAATTCATACGCGATAGCCCTCATTCCATTTCATTTTTTGTGAGTTTGACTGCCTAGCAACGACAACGCACTAGCGACGATTTCTCTGTTCATTGTACGTTCGAGAAGTTAAATAAAAGTCAGTTTACCACTCGCAATATAGCGCACGGTCGTGGTAGAGCCATGGAAAACATTTTTACTGTTTATCTCTACCTCTATTTGTATGAAAAGGGAAGTACTTCTATGTACCTAAGGAAGCCTAAAAAAACTTAGTATGTTCGTAATAATTGATTTTGTTTGAGCCATCAACCGTCCAGATTTAAACTTTATGCACGCTCTAATTTAACTAAAAACCTAAGGACTATGTTCTAATTACACAGGTATGTATAAACGGTTAATATTTTTCATACAAACATTATAATAGTCAAAAATTGTTTCATACAAATTTATACTACTGGTGTCATGTCACTATTGGCACTTGGTTTTTGGAGCTATAGTATGAGAGCTTTCGAAGTAGTTAGGTTAGGTTAGGTACTTTTTGTCCTATTGACAGAAGAAGATGAAGATATAGAAGAATGAAAGTGAGACTAAATTGTCTTTAATATCACACACCAATGGCTACAAACATTCAGGTAGTTATTAAAAAGTTATTCTTTCATTATTTTTAAACGTTATAAGGAAATAGGAATAGAGCAACGCGATAGAATAGGTATAGTAAATAATTTTGAGGGTATTAGGTGTGGAGTGAGTTCATATTTCAATTGGAACTCTACTATTACTCTCAGAACGTCAGTTAATGTCTTGCAGCATAGTAGGTTAATTTGGCGTCATTTAAATAAAATAATATACGTAATAATGTCATAACTAACGCATATTTAAAATCTAAACGAATAATTTGATTGCAAAGGTAGGAAAAGTACAGACAGTGTTCCTAAAAAATATATTACAGATAAACATCGATATTTCGCGACCAAAAATGGTTTACCTACTTTAAATTACATCTAAAAATACTTACACATATATACAACATGTATCTTATTTATTAAAAAAGGAAATGTACATGTTTTGTGCCGATTAGGTATAACTTATTTCTTCAGTTAGATATATCCAAAAATCCACAAGAAGACCGGCATTTTGATCCAATATTGATTTGATAAACAATGTCCATAAGGGCTGAGGGTCATTAGTCGAGCATTTCAACTGGCTCAATTTTCGTAGTCATATTTTTTATGAATGGGCTGTAGAATTTGATGACATTTTAGATTATTTTTTAGACGCCATGTACCTACTTCTACTAGATAACCTGTAAACTGTAACAGAATCATCTTCCATGTCAACAAATATGTGCCCACGAAATAGAGATGGTGCGTATTTACGTTACCAGGTTTTGATACCAGATATTTCCTTGCAAATATACCAACCAGGTACCGACCCAATATACTTGCAAGACTTGAAAGTATTTTTCCATTAAAGTATACTGTCCCTTCAAAGCAAAATTATATATAATTTCATCTTATATTTATACACATAAGGTTCAGATTGTGCTTATACGTGAAATAAAATACTTTCAAAGTATTTTACGTCTTGATTGGAATATTTTAAATCTTATCTGTATAACGACAAGGTTTAATTTAAACTTGCAAGGAAGCAAGTATTCGACTGGTTGCGTTGGACAGAAACTACTTTGAAAGTATTTTGATACCTGGTTTCTACACCTGGTATGAGAAGGTGGACGTACTTTTAAGCCCTGGTACGCGATTTAGCACGTATAACCCATCCTTACCACGAAAATAAAAAATAAACGCTCCAATAAGAATTGCACGCGTAAAATAAAGAAACACTATTTGGGTCCATATCGACCCGCATAATTGATTATTGAAAGTCAGAATGTAACGTTTGTCAGTCAGAATGTATTGTTTGTCATATATAATAACTCTTTTTCCTTGAATTCAATAGTTAATTGTTCAGAATTGTTACAAAGCAAACCTAACCTAACTACAGTTTTCGATAGGATGACCATTTAAATAACCTAACTATAAAAAAACCATTTTTAATACAAGCTTTTTTTGCTGACTTTTTACTACTTTTTACTTTTTGTTCACTATACTTGCATTGTCACCCAAACTACATTTGCATACCGAATTTCAAGGCGATACTATTTACCATTAAAGAGATCCGTCCAGCGGAGACGATCCTGTCTGGACTACCAGGATGTCACTACTAGATTATTGTGTTGTCACGCGATTTACATAAGTATTCAAAATTTCAAGTCAATCTGACTACTGGAAGTTGGTCAAATTTAACTTGCAAGATTTAATTACAGACAGAGAGGCAACGGCACAGGTGAAACTAAATAAAAGTTTGTAAAAATTTAGAAAAAAATAACCTATGGTTTCAGTGGGAAAGAAATTATGACAATCATTACATTATGACTTGCGAAAATTATGCCAGCTTTGGCGCGCGATGATTATACATTGACATTACAAGGCACTATCTATACACGCTGGTTACAAAAATACTAGTAAATTAGGAAGGAGATTTACAATTCAAAAGATACACAACGTCCATGCCGTTCGTCGTGTATAGATGGAGCCTAACACTGTATTTATACAAAATACTACATTTTACGTGTATAAGATTTAGTAAAATTGACTGTCATGTCAAATTAGACCAGAGGTTCCCAAATTTTTTTTCTCATACATTCATTTTTACTGTTTTCGGTAGACCCCTGCTGCGACTTTTCTACTATATTCCCAATACTCCTACAACCTCAATTTTTTTTCACGTCCACGTGGACTTGTGGACAAGTGGTCTCCCTTGGACTTCCAAGGGTACACCTGGACCACTTTGGGAACCTCTGAATTAGACCGAAGTTTCAGCTGATGTGCTATTTTTCCTAGAATCACTTTTTTTTATTCCTCCACTCCAGGACTCCTTCCGCCTTACGATATCGCCCTGAAATCCGTCCAAGACGATAATATACTAAACAGATAATAAAATTATCCATTTACATTTATTGTCTAACGTGAAATAACACTAAGTTTATACGCCGAATATATAAAACTATTTATATATTAAACATCGAATTCATGCAACGAAGAAAAATACATTATAATATGTATAAAAAAGTGGTAGAAAAGTGAAAGCGGAGTTGGTACACGAAAAATATATTTACTTACCAAAACTAAGAAGCTTGTTTAGGTAACATATGTGATTTATAAAAAAAACTACTTACATCATAAGGTAATCCGCGCTTTTTCCTTAATCTAGATTATTGCTTACTATTTCTATTTCATCTATTTTTATTGTGACAACTCTTAATATTCTTATTTAAACTTCAAAACTTTGGTTAAGACCAAAAACAACTTCACTCTAAATAATATCGTTACAATAGCAATCTAGTTTACTTTTATATTATTAAAGCTTACCCACTAGACTAGACAAAAAACTTAATGTGTTCCTAACAGTTTTAATGACATCACTGTTAATTACAATAGACGGGCGTTTTTTTAAAAAAGTGTACCCTTTTTTTATTTCGTAAAAAATATGTTATTTTCCTACTCAGAATCAAAACCATAATCGATTCCGATAGTTTAAAAAATGTCCCAAAAAAAAAATGAGAGTTTTGCGACGTTTTTTTCATACACTCAGTATGGGCGTGACAAAAAATAATCTCTCTCATAAAATTTTGAATGTAAAAACGGGGACATTTTTAAACGATCGGAATCGATTGTGCTCTTGATAAGTAAGTAAGTAAGTAAGGAAAACCATATTTTTTCCAAATAAAAAAAAAGAAAGGGTACATTTTCTTTTGAAAACGTCCAGATACGAGTACGAGTAGATAATATAATAGATTATCTAGTCTTGGGCCCAGATGCATAAACTCCGCTCGCGGTGGAAACCGGAGGCCGATTTCCTAACGTTTCTGACGCTCGCGATGTCGCGATCGCAATCAAATGACAGTTTTTTTTATATGAAATCTGTCATTTTATAAACGTTAGGCAATACGGCCTCGGGCTTTAGCCGGAAAGAAATTGCTCATCGCCAAACTAGCTTCTAATTAATCGGGTGGTGTGACGTGGAACAAAACGAAATACCTAGTGAAAATTGTTTCGCTTTCCCCCCTTTTGTAACAATGTAATTTAAAATGTTTTTTCTTTTCTAGTCAAAACACTACAGCTACGAGTATTTCAGACACTGATAAAAACGTTGTCTATTTTTTTTCCTTTGGTGCAAATGGTCTCATTATTTTATAGCCTTCATTTGATATTAGCGTTTTTGTTTTTACATTTTCAAAAATTGGTAAATACAAAAATGAAATTTTGTATGCAACGTTCAACAATAAATAAATAAATGCTTTGTTTATTTTAATTTTAGATAGACAGTAACCAATGTACTTAGCGTTTTGATAGGTATGTAACTAATTAACAATGACGATTTTTTTGAGAAATAACACTGCTGATCTGGGTTCCACTTTTTGTTTGTTTTGTTTTTCTGAAACTGGTAATTTTTGACATTCATAGCCTAAATTAAATGAAGATATTTTGGATTTTACTTCGATGATCGTTAATTTATAAATTCACAGCCACTTACGCGGCTCTGCAAGGAATCCGTATTGCTTGCAACTTCCAATGAAATAAAGCCACTACAGCCTGCTCATCTGCCCAATCTATTCACCGGCGATTGTGCCAGATATTATTTTGTATTATTTCTATTATATCCTGTTAATTGGGAAATGTAATGTTAACTGTCAATGAGTAGTTAAAATCTAAAATAGTAAGAAAAATTTAAATGTGCTCTACGCATGCACGTTTGGTATCAGGGGTACCGTGCAGCATGCGAGCGTGCTCTCCATACAACGTAGGAAGGTCCCCCATTTGTTCTACAGAACTGTATTATAGAACTGGAGTTCTTGCCTTCAAATTACCTGAACAGTTCTATTATTTACAGTTTCATAGAAGATATGGCAAGTACCTAGCGTGGGTGCCATGCGTGGTTTCAAAACTTGGTGTCTTTGACGCACACCTTTGTCGGAGGGTCGTCTTCTTCAACTTCAGCCATGGTTGACAGTCGCCTTTCAAGCTCGGATTGAACTTCTTTGCTCATCAGTTTTTTATGTTTAATGCTGAAATTGTTAAAATATTTAAAAGAAAGAACGATAAATATTTATCCGTTACAACAAAATAAGAATAAAAAGAGACAAAGCGACTAATTGTAATAAAATGATCTCAACTCATAATGCTGGCCTTATAGTCAGTGCTGATCTCTCGTTAGGGCCATTGTGTGCATTGGCTATTTACGTACAGAAACCATGCATACACTGATAACAATAAATTAAAATTTCTTTTATATTTTGTAGGCAAGTATAATGTAAAACATACTTTTTCTTTCCCGATCTTGACTTCGATTCTTTCGCATCATTCTTGTTCTTCGTTTTATTGTTGACTTCTTTCCAGATTCCCGTCTTGTTCACTTCTTCTGATATGTTGATGGATTTCAGCGGGATATTCATAATATTACCATTAATAAGAGGTATTTGTAAGTTTTCTTGATATGGTGGCAGATTCTTCTCATTTGGATCCTATAAATAAAAATTATCGAAAAAATGCAAAGCAGAGAAAATTACTATAATTAGAAGTGATAAAATTGATTTAAAATATGTATCTACTTACTTTTCACTATGCTCATTAAACTATAAAGGTATAAGTGAGATGTGAGATGAAAACTTGCAGTGGACAAGGAAAGTAAAATTCTAATGGCCAAATCAAAATGCAAGAGTAACATAACACGCAATTTATTTATAAAACAGCGCACTGGTTCTACATAACGGTGGGATGACTAAATAAAGAAATGGTTATCTCAAAATATGATAGGTTTACTTCCGGCGGCATAATCTTAATATTTTTGTGAGCCATCCCACCTCAGGGTTTCCTAGTTCGCGTAACTCATCTTGATTTCTCTTGGTCATTTCTGGCATGACGTCATCCAAGATTTTGAGTTCACGTCTCGTGAACAACAAGTCCAGACTTTTTCTGATACCGATCATCACGACCAGCATAAGAGGGAACAGAATTGATGTAGAAGAGAAAGACTTTATCACCCAAAGGCAGACCAAGCAAGTCAATTGGATAGCTGTGAAGAGATGAACCCGACGAATAGGCACCTAAAACCGAAAAGTTTTTGTTCAATCAGCAGTGAGAAAATGAAAAGACAGGAAATCAAAAGAGCAAATGCTTACTTGTCTCAAGAACATGTGATCCGGTTGGTATTTCTGTGGCATGAACATAATCAGGATTCTGTCAAAGAACTGCAGTCCCTTTAATGAAGCTACTCCCATGTATAAAAAAACTCCAAATAACACCGGCATGGGGATGTGTCTTAGGACAGGAGTCAGAACGACCGACAAGCCGATTGTGAGAAATATCAGAATATGGGTGGCTCTTTGCTCTCGCACTCCCAAAAATTGCGGCTTTTCTCCTGGCGCAGCGCATTCAGATTCAACCTTTAGAGAGTTTACGTGGTTAATGCTCAACACCGTGGCAGCCACAAACCAGGGTAGCCCCATGATCGAGCAAATCTGAATTAGTATGGCTAATACAAACAAGTCAAGATGATAGCCGCAACCCTTCTTTAGTTTGTTTTCCTTTCGGTTAACGATGACGGCCGTTATTTGCTGGTCCATAAAGATTAATATAGTACCCAATATAGCTGGTAATATCGCCACCAATGCGGACCAGACAGGATTCCCGTTAAATGGAGTTATCACCCAATTTCTTGTCGGAAGCGTCGGTTTAAACTCTGATGGAACCTCTAATTTTGGAGTCTTCACTCCAACTTTGTAATCGAGAAAAGACATGGACAAAATGGCAATGATGACGGAAAAGTCACTAATAACTTGCCGTATCTGAAAAAGAAAAATAGTTTTTAATTTTTGTAAATCGGTAAAGTTGCGGGACGCAGAACGTGGTTACTTTTAATGAGCTCCCGACATTTCGATGCAGTTGCTTGAATCATAATTACGGGTAGAAATGAAAAAAAAAACCATGAACAATTAAAAAATGTGTAAGTTTTTTATTTGATTTTACCTTAGAGGGGAAGAATAAAGCGTTTTTAAAATCCTTCAAAATGATTGATATGGTGAAAGTACCCAGAAATAAAATTATGGACATCAAAAAAACGTCCGGTACATAAACTTTCGTTTCACATCCTCCGCCTGCCAAAGTTCCGTTGTATAACTGAAAGAAGACAACTTAATAAAAGTGGAGCCACTTTTAGGGAAACTATTAAGTGGGGCGACGTGGACATAAGGTCGGAATTAATTATATCGCGGGCTACCTGGCATGACTCTCTATCGACTGTGGTCCAATTAAAATGTTGAGGTACTATAGAGTAATTGCTCGGCAAACAGTAACACTCGTAATTGAGGACTTCGTCGGGGCGCGTCTTTAAAGGATATTTCTTTCCGATGGAAATTACATTTTCCACTGCCTGAAATTAAACAGAGCTATCAAGCCAGATCGCTAAAATATTTTATATTTCTTGGCGTACAACCGTACCTTATAGATAAATATGAATGCTATTAAGGTGGCGAAGTTTTCTTCAGTAAATCTTGTGATGTAGCAAACGAGTGCGCTAGCATCTATGGCCACGAGTGTTATTAGAATAATGGCCGTCCATGTGCCGATACAAAATCTAAACGACATATAATCCCATTCGAGTTGCTTGCAAAATTCATATACTATGGTTTCAAACACCAATACAGGTCCCGTCGAACCTAATATCGTTAAAGGCTGCCCTGAAAAGAATCCATAGCCCATACCACATATAAATCCTGAAACCAAGGATTCCATCGCAGCCATATTTTTTCCTGTCGCTTCTCCTAACAATCCTCCAAAAGTTATTATAGGCGATAAACAAGCAAAATATAGAAATATCCAAGAAGCTATACATTGAATTGCCAGGGCATCTTTAAAGTCGGACCAATACCAAGGGATCTTTCTTTTTAGATCGTTTAATAGGCCACCAAAAAGTCTCCCTGATCTAGAAAGTCCTGATTCTTCTCTTTGCTTTTGCTCTTCTTCTTCTTCATCCATTTCTTCTTTTGGATTATTCTCATTTGGTCGTTTCCGAGGATCTTGTGAAGGAATAGCAGCTGGAGGTTCTATGCGAATAGTCGGATCCCATTCTCCGGGTGGTAAAACTGTTACTGCATCAAGGAATTCATCGATACCCGCCAATAAATGGTCTCGTTTTTTTGCTCGGTAGGCCACTTCATGGAATATTTCATCTGACATCAGTGTTGCCATAGCCCGACCGATTTCGTGGAAACTTGAGTTGCTATTTGGTGGCCCGAGTAAGACAAACATGAAGCGTGTTGGTACAGGAACCTCCGTTAAGTCACCCATTATTGTTGCTGATTTGAGCCTAACAAAGGCAGATAGTGTTTTTTCTAAAAAATCGACTTCCCCAACAAGGATGTTCGAAGCCTCGGCTCCAGGTGGTATTTTACGCATAAAATGCGTGTTACATTTATGATTTATGTCACCATTCATTGGAAGGTCACCAGAACTATGGTTTCGAAGCATTGATAAACTGCTCGGACTTTTAACTATCCCTTCTTCATTTGTTGCACCTGAAAAGTAAATGAACATTGTGATTATTCCATATTTAAGAATATTTCTAACATCGAATTAAAAAAAAAAAACATAAGTATAAACAATGTAGGTAAGCGTATTAGAATCACGTCGATATGAGGTACCTATAAATATAAAACTATATAAACATGTCGGTACAACTTTCTAATACAAAATCGTATCTAAAATATTTTTACATATTGATGACACAAAATATCCAAGAAATATTAAGAAGCAACTAAAAAAAGCGTAGGTACATTAGAAAAAATACTTTAGCGAAAAACAATTGAAGATGGTAAACTAAGTTTATGTCGGAAGAAAAATAAGGCAATGAACAACGAAGTTAAGGATGAGCGGTTACCCGCGTTAGGGATGCCTAGAAAACGACTGAATTCTCCTTTTTGGGAGTGGCCACTTGCTGAACTGCCTTCTTCAACTGTAATACAATATCAGTGTTTCATAATGATGTAAATTATTATTATTATCTAGCATAATCTAAATCTAAATCTTAATCATCTTAAAATATACACGAATAATAAATTAGCTTCAAGTGCGTGTGTGTCAGTCATATGGCGTGAGGTGGTGTCACATAGTTTTGTTTATAGCACACGCTTCGCTGACCTGGCACAGCTAGATAGGAGCCCCTGGTGTCGGTCGCTTGGAGAAGAGCGGTGTTTGGCGATGAGGCCCTACAACTCGAGCTGGATCGTCGAGACCCACCGTCCTGGAAATCTAGGGTACCGCCACAACAGTTTTGTAATCAAGACAAGAACATGCACTTAGAAATGTAAGAGAATAACAGGATATAAGACCAGATAGGTTAGTTTGCAGATTGTTAGTTATAGGACTTCGAACAAAGTTATACTCACTTTTACAGGAGGAGTGATTTCGTCCAATGTCAGCAAGAGACCTGATCAGTGGTAGTCGGGACATATTATTATGATTTCTCCTCTCATGCTGATGCCTGTGCCTCCTTAATAAGGCATCTTTGACCTTTTCTCTACTGTCGTAACCTAAGCACCCATCAGCTACCATGTGATCTAGAACAGTGTCAGCTACTTGTTCCAAGCAGTTCGCTTCTATATCCAAAATTACAGGGCCATTCAGAATGAGGCTTCTAAGTTCAAACAGTGAGTGCAATGATAGAGTAGCGACGTGAGGTTTTGACCATCTATTGCCACCTTCTTCTACATCTTCCTCAAATTTTATCCAGCGAGCCGTTTCCTTCCATTCAAGCTCATCGCCATCTTTAACCAGTTCTTCCATTTCAGAGAAAAGTGGATGAGATTCAAGAGTGGCATCATCGATGTCTTCTCCAAGTATAAATTGCACTCTTTGGGCAGGAGGTGTAACTGAAAAAATATTAAATGTTTTACAAAGTGGTATGCCATAATTCAGCCAGGAATATATTGTGTCACAATACGTCTATCAAGATCGTAAAAAGAAAAAAGTGTGAAACGGACAATGATGCCTAGTTTTATGAGAAAAGTTTCATGCTTTGTGGTTTCACGACCTAATGAATGATGAATAATGGAGAATCATAAACATGGCTGAGGGATTTCGGCTGCTTATCAGAAAGAACATAGATTCACAGCAACGTCCTTTAAGATGGGCGTAGGAAGTGACATGCTTGAAAAAGTTTGAACAATATCGCATTATTAAATAATAATAGAATGTAAATTACAAAACAAGGAAATTGGACCGAAGTTAGGACGCTTACGTGTTTCGCCATCTTCTGTCACGCTCAATCTTCTACCTCGGGGCAATATGGGAGGCCCTAAGAATAGGCATAATAATTTTGAAATTTATTCTACTAAGTACAAATTATTTTAAAAGTGGTATTTTTTATCAAATAGCTGGCAAACTAGCATTCGGGTCTCCTGATGGTAAGCGATCACCGCCACCCATGGACACCTACAGCATAATTAGGACTGCTGATATAAGAATAATTCAATAGGTTTTTGTAAACTGGCTAGGCGTGCACGTTATTTTTATTCTGTAGAAGAAATACCTAGATATTAGATCATGGACAGGGATTCCAACCGGGTCTAAATATCGCGAGCTCATAAAAAAATCTATAACTCGTTTAAATATCAAAGTGTTCCCTCAAAAAAGTGATTTAAATCGGAATAAAATTGATAAAACAGAACCGTAAATAAAGGAAAACTATTTCCTCGAAGGTCCTTTCAAATTACAGCTTTACTCAAAGCTAACGAAGCTCCTTGTGTCGTATTAATGGAAGGTTTATACAAGGTCATGACCCAATACATTCAATGTATATTTTAAAATAGCTTATATAAGAGGCATAGAGATATCTATAAGAAAAACTGTTATCATAATTATGTGCATACGAGAGATCCTGTTACCTGCATGCAAATGTTGAATAAATGAATATTATAAAAATAACAAGTTAAACCATTGTCAGTGAAATGAATTTTTAATTAAAAGGGAAGTTTATTTTGTGTGATTATACGATTAATTGCACTTATGTGTATTTTGTTAGTCTTAATTAATATGACAATTGATTTTAATAATATTGTAAGGATTTTAAATATGCTTTTGTTCATGCAGTTTAAATAGCACCAAGATACTTTTTAATCGTAAAATCTGGTCACCTTTCGGGACTTTGGGATTGTTAAGACGAAATTCCTTATTTAGCGCCCTTAAGACATTGAATTGAATTAATAAGATGTTCGCATAACATGCAGCATTGATTGGTCTGATTAGGTCAGTCTGTAGCCTAAATAGAACAAAGATATTTTGACTTAAAATTTGACAGACATTCCTTGAGGACCACAGAGACACTTTAGATCGGACTTCCCAAACTTCCCAATAAGTTTATATTCTTCCACAAAACCCCGGACTTGAGGCAGTAACCAATCTCATTACTCATTAATTTGATTACTAAAGCGAAACTGACTTCACCCGCAGAGCTTTGATCGAATCACTTCGCTACTAATAAGTATAAGTGAACCTTAATTGCACTGCCGAGAGCTCAATTCATTGCAATTAATTTAGCTTAAGTATAGTATGATAATTATTTTCTTGTTACAAATAATGTGGACTTAATAGAGAAATCAGTGGCGTAGAGAGAATATTTGTGCTTTTAGTGGTCATGTTTAAAATAAATAAATAAATATCATCATGGCATGGGACACTTGACTGACACCCGACTTCCCGAAGGAGGGTTATGTTTTTCGAGTCATAATCAGTTAAATAATATCAACATACCAGGTCGATCATCCTTCTCCCCGTTACGGTGGTGGTGTTTGTGCTTCCGATGCGAGTGCCTTCGCGCGGGTACGTGCACTCCCACGAACACCGTGTGGGCTCTATGACCTGTAAAATAAAGCGAATGTAACGGCCTTAATTAGAATGTTGGGGGACGTTTACGACACAGACTATAAAGGGATTTGGATGAAATTGAGATTGGGCGTTCTATTTTTAAATTTAATGAAATTTTCACGAGCGCGAGTCGGCGGGTGGTGTTTTGTCGATGGCCAGTATTAAAGGAAGACAATATTATAATACTGCCTTATTAAAACTCGGTATAATAAATTAGTTATTTATGTGGCTGGTGCATAATGCCTAATTATGTATAGCCGCATACATAACTTTATCTACATGCATATCATAAGTTTTCTATAATATGTTCAGATATGGCCTGTATTTTTAAGTTAGTGTTACTGATAACTAGTTTGAAGTACCTACCAAAGCTTAAATAAAACAGATAATAAAAACCTAAAGTTTTATTTATAATAATAATTATTATCTATATTCATGTCATAAGTTTTCTACAATATGTACAGATATGCATTGTTAAAAAAAATATTACCGATACTTTAATGTACAGATGCACTGTACTTTAATGTAAGATGCACCCGCAGATACCAGGTTTCTTAATAAAGGCCATTTGATAGTCGTTTCTGAACATATAATAGGGAAGTTATGATATGCATGTAGATAAAATAATATAAATATTGATTGAAGTGATTGATAAGTAATATAAAACAAAGTTGCCTCTCGCTGTCGTCTCTCCGTATGTATAATTATGTATGTATAAACCGTACCTATGTAAGCTTAGATTTTTCAACTAAACAACGAATTTAATGCCGTTTTCATCAATAGATAATTATTCCTTACATCTCTAAGTTAAACATCAAGCTGGCTAGGACTAAGTACCTGTTTCAGTTCATAAAGTTCGGTGTCAGAAAAGAATAAAACGTTTAAATTTTTTCTTTAACACTGACTCACGATTTATTGGCTTATTGTTTTTTTTAAATATCCTAAATATTAATGAAGACTTAAGGATTAACTCAATTATTTTTAGATTTCTTTAGGGATTTATATACAGGGTTCCTTTTCAAAATAATAATATATCCTTTTACGTAAGATGTTTAGCGGCTGTAAACGCTTTTAGCATAAATATTTATATAAATATAAATGTTTGATATAATTGATAATTTTCGCATACAAAAAAGTGACAATTATGTCGGACTGTAGCACTTGTAACATTTCCGATACAGGGGCCTGTTTATCAGTTATTCCACAAAGTACAATGCCACTTCTATGCGGTCTGATTTTTTTTTTTTATTCGACTGTATGGAAAACGAGCAAGTGGGCCTCCTGATGGTAAGAGATCACCACCGCCCATAAACACCTGCAACACCAGAGGTATTGCAGATGCGTTGCCAACCTAGAGGCCTAAGATGGGATACCTCAAGTGCCAGTAATTTCACCGGCTGTCTTACTCTGCACCCTGAAACACAACAGTGCAAGCACCGCTGCTTCACGGCAGGATTAGCGAGCAAGATGAAGATAATTAAACTCCATTGAGTACCTACCTTCAAGATGTTGCTACAGTATTCTTGACCTTCCAAAACAGGAGGGTAGGGTCCCGAGAATACGATTCTCGAGGTTTATTATCCTCGTATTGTGTTCCTTGTTAACCCGAGTATCCATGTCAAAGGACCCAAGGAGACCTTGAAGATGACTTTGCAATGCATTGTTTTGGTTGAGTAGGTAATTGGGCAGTTTCAATGGCAAAAAAAAAGAATTTAGTCCGTCAGTTATAGATGAAATATAGGACATGTGTTTTTAGGGTTCCGTAGCCAAATGAAAAAAACGGAAACCTCATGGATTCGTCATGTCTGTCTGTCTGTCTGTCCGTCCGTATGCCACAGCCACTTTTTTCCGAAACTATAAGAACAATACTATTGAAACTTGGTAAGATGTATTCAAAACTTCTTTTTTCATCAAACCCATACGTGTGGGGTATATAGATAGGTCTTCAAAAATGATATTGAGGTTTTTAATATATTTTTTTTCTAAACTGAATAGTTTGCGCGAGAGACACTTCCAAAGTGGTAAAATGTGTGTCCCCGGGCCCCCTGTAACATCTAAAATAAGAGAATGATAAACTAAAAAAAATATATGATATACATTGCAATTGCCATGCAAACTGCCACCGAAAATTGGTTTGAACGAGATTTAGTAAGTAGTTTTTTTAATACGTCATAAATCGTAAAGTAAAGGAAACTTTTATAGTATGTTACTTGCTGCTACGGAACCCTTAATAGGCGAGTCCGATTCGCACTTGTGGCCGCTTTTTTTAATCAAACAAAAAATGAGATGAAGCCTGTCGATTCGATTTGTAGCATTCGAACATGGCGGATTGCTCTGCGGCTGCTCAAGGAATGTTATAATTTCAATCTTAAAATTTAAGTATTACAAGCATTTATTTTACTTGATCCGTTTGTTATTGGTTGTTTTCGGGTCAAATCTTGCCAGTTCATTTTGACCCACTTCCGTCCAGTGATCGGATCGACTTGAAATTTGGTATACTCGTACATAATGTAAATTGGATGACAATGCAAGTACAGTCAACAAAAACAGCCAGCAAAAAAAGCTTGTATTAAAAATTATTTTTCCCTTCTCATGCTCGTAAAGTTCGTGTTTATGCTGGATCAAGGCGACATAAAACGACTTTTTATGCTATAGTGCATAAAGTAAAATCTTCGTCTGAGACCAAGGCAATCAGGTGTAAACAGCCACAAACAAAGAGGTATCTACATATTTTTTTAAATAATTTTTAATTTATATAAAACTAAAAATCAATCAAATCAATCAAAATAGATCAATAAAACTAAAAATTTATAATTATTGATTAATAAAAGGCACATAGTAAGTAAACAATTGTTTCCACTGCTGCTATTTCTTTTCCTCGCCGTCGAAGTGAAAAGCAGTGTAAAACTCGAGCATTAAACCCATTTTCCCCTCAACGTGTCTATCCACTATACGAACGTCTTGGGTAAAATGGCTCGTTTTATGCTCTTGTTGTACCTACAATAATAAACAAGTTAACTTTTATAGGGACAAATAGACCAACTAATAAATGAGCGAGAGCCATAGGTTTCCATTCCTTTAGAGTATCTAAGGTACTGGAAGTTTACGGGAAGTTTAAGATGCCCTTATGAGTAGGGTGCAATAACTCATAAGCCAACGCGTGAATCGCTAACCGTTTTATTCGCTCACAATGAAGCAGGTGCCATACCCCTAAAGGCATTTCAGGCGTTTATAAGGGCGCTTGGAAGAGCATTGTCAAATTTCCGGGAAATACTAGAGGTGAGACGTACTAGGCAAAACGCGGACTGAGTCTTGCGAGTACGCGTCCACAAAAAGACTAGATCCAAAGACTAGATCCAAAGACAGGTCCACGAGTATCTACGAGTACTTAACTCAATTGACACATTGCGTAAACAAAATGATTCCCGTAAATACGCTCCCGTGATTGCGTATACATCGTACTAGTTTTAGTAGTTTTACGAATATTTTCGAACAAAATCGAATCGAATTCCACGTCACAGTTCAGTCTTCACACTTCATATTTTTTTAATTTTAACTTCAATTAAATACCGACTAAAAACTTCCCTTCATACTTCATACAGGCTTAGGACTGTCAGCAATTTTTATAAATTTTTCAATTAAAAAGTGTACATAACAGCTTGTTTTCAAGTTGGCGGAACGTTGTCAGCCGCCGTACTCCTAAATACTCGTACGCTAAAAGAATCGCGGGCGGGAACGCGTACTCACGCGTCCAAGCCAAAACCGATTCCAAAAACCTATTCCAGTAAATACGTCTCACCTCTAGGAAATACGCGTAGGAATTCCCAACCAAGAAAGCTCATTATAGTAGAATAGGCTATAAAAAACGTTAGACTTTGTGTGTCTAAAGGCAATTTAACAGCTTTTGGAGGCAAAGCTAACGATGATTGAAGGTATGTTATGGAAAATTTGGTAACATTAAGCTACTCGTGGTGGCTTAGTGGTTTGAGCTATGTCCTCTCTAGCAGAGGGTTGCGAGTTCAAGCCTATGGGCTCGCATCTCTATGTTTTTACTTATATGCAAAATTATATTTGCAATTTTTCTTCAGCTTGTGAAGGAAAACTTAAATGTGTGTGTGAAGTTCTCAATCCGAATTGATACTGCGCGGGAACTACACTCTTATTCTGAGAGGAGGTCTGTGCCCCGCGTTGGGATGTATGTAGACCGGATGATGATGATGAAATCGTAATCGCATGATGTAAAACGTGAATGGGCTCCCGATAATGACTGGAATACAGTGTTTTTGTATGTAAATCTAAAAATAAATTTTCGACACATATATCATAAGCACTATGTTCGAAAACCGTAAATTATGACCAACATAAAGATAAACTGTTCTGTTATAGCAAATTTATTATCTGTGGAAATGTTATTGCTGCAAAATAATAACATCGAAGTCGAAGTTCTATTAAGTAATCAAAATAATCAAAGAAAAGGAAATAAAGAAAGGTCATGATATTAATTACGTAATTTACACGTTATTTAACAAGAGCAAGATTAACAAGAATACAATGAGGTTAAATGAGACGGCGAACAAGAAAACTGCTTCGTTATATTGTCGCTGATTACGAGTAGGTACTTCGCCAGTTCGCCACAAAGAACGCCCCCAAGGCTTTCATATGGAACCCTGATTAAATATAGGGTTTATGACGAAGCATTCGACGTTTTTATTCCTTTCGATAATGTAAGCAAGGTATTATTTTTCATCATCAAAACAAAAAAATAAGATCAAAGAAAACCTGATTTCAAATTTAAAAAAAACCGCATTCAAATCGGTCCACTCGTTTAAGAGCTACGGTGCCACAGACAGGCACACATTCTTTATTTCTTTCCAAAATATCGGGTATTGTGACAAATGTAGAGGCCTCTCAGTAGACGTTTATATTTTATTATGTTGATCCTGTGTCAGGAGAACTCGTTCTACTGTTAATGGTGTAATTGTGCAGTTAAAAAAAATAAAATTTTACTTATCGAAAATACAAACTGAGACATGGATACACAGACGCTGGACAAAGCGCTGGTCCAGCGGTGGTGTAGTGGTTATAGCACGTAGCACGGATTGCTGAGGACCCGGGTTCGATTCCGAGCGCTGGTCTCTTTTTCTGGTTTTTCTGTGCATCCATGTCTCAGTTTGTATTTTCGATATGGTTTCACGGGATACCCGTAAAAGTAACAAATTTGGAGTTGAAATAAAAAATACAAAAAGACTCCAAAAAAAAAAACAATCAAAATTTTACTTCTAATATATGTGATTATATCATACATTGTAGCAAATTGGGAAGAGAAAACGACTAATGAAAATTTTCTCGATAGATTTGAACTCCAAAGTAGAGTCCAAACTATCTTATTTCAAAACTAAAAGAACTACTTACCACTATTTTTTCAGGTAACAGGCTGATGTTATGTAGCAAACTTATTGAGTGTTTAACATACTGGGGTAATAAATGAAATTGGGATTAAAAAAATGCTTGCCTAAGTGGAGTAGGTATACTTAATTTTCGTGATAATCTAGTCGTTCGTGGTCGCTGCTATTTGTGCCACGATTAAATAACAATTCACACACCATTAGTAATGCGAATAGCGAAAATAGCCCCCATTTTCCTTCATGCAGATTGAGACAAATTGTTGGCAACCCCAACACTAAGGTACAGCACTACCTCGATTGCCGATTCTTTGTTAGAATTAAGATTTTTCCCTTCCCTTCTCTGTGCACCTGTGCGAGCGCAATACACGTTTCTACCGAGTGAGAATTCAATTTTATTTTTTAAATCCCCAGCACGCCTTAAGCTAGCCCTATCAATTAAATACAGTGCCTGCTCAACACAAATATAAAGCCGAAGTACAGTCAAGAAACGAAAATTGAACAGTTAAATCCAAACCACGCAAGAATAATCTCTTGGTGATAGAATCCAGAAGAGCTTTGCATTTGCAACCGTGTGCTACTTGCGCTGCTGGCTGTACTATTTCGCGCCCACTGAATGCATAATGTTACCTACATTAGCGTCGAGTGCTTGATATTCTCGGAAGAAATGAATGACATGATTTTAATGCAGTCGATTAATACTTTATTCCGGGTGCGATGAATATTTTAAAGATAAGTGAATTTAACCCCGCGGGAGTACCTTATCCTCAAGGGCCCAAGCGAAGCCAAGTACTACTTTGGTTAGTCATCATTATATTGTTCTGTCATATGACTGTGTACTCGTATGCAAATAATAAGATTCGCACTTGGAGATTTTTACTTAGACTCTTCTGTTTTATCAATACCCTTAGTTAAGTTAGTGTCAAAAATACCAAACATAACAAAATACTTAAGTTCTAAGTCAACTAGGTACGGCAAACGGCATTAGAAAAATATTATCGATCACGATTTTATAAGTCTAAGCAGGTCAAATACGAAGTTCTCCTTTGATCTCTATAGTTCTCAACTTTGCGGCTAACCCGTTATTGGAATGCGATTTATGGGCAATATCGTCTAAGGCAGTCTAAGCTTCGAAAATCCAAGGAGTTATATAAAAGGCGTATAAACATATGAATTTTCCCACTTTTATGAGACAGTGAGTAGAGAGGATTTTCTAGTACTCTGTCTCACGTTTTATTTGTATCTGTGGTACCACAGACTACATAATACTTACTACACTAAACCTACTACATTATACTTGGTTCAAGCCGTGGTGTTCTAGTGGTTTGACCTATGGCCTCTCAAGCAGAGGATTGTGGGTTCAAACCCCGGATCGCACCTCTAAGTTTTTCGAAATTCGTGTGCGGAATTACATTTGAAATTTACCACGAGCTTTACGGTGAAGGAAAAACATCGTGAGGAAACCTGCACAAACCTGCGAAGCAATTCAACGGTGTGTGTGAAGTTCCCAATCCGCAATGGGCCCGCGTGGGAACAACTGCCCAAGCCCTCTCATTCTGAGAGGAGGCCTGTGCCCTGCAGTGGGACATATATAGGCTGGGATGATGATGATGATGATCTCCGGCCTATCATACGTCTCACAGTTGGGAACAGGCGTCCTTTCAGGATAAGAACGCTTGGGTTGTATTCTTAACGTGACGTGGGTACAGCGCGAGTCGGGAATTTCAAATTCAATTCAAAACTCAGAGGCACGAGCTTGGGATCGATGCCACGATTAGCAATGTACAAGTTGCAGAGAATAAACACACACTGGTACATATACGAGTAGAATTAAATAAATTGTAAACTACGGAACCCTAAAACCAGTTTATTTTCTAGGAAAATGGGTTAAATAATGTCTTGATTATATCCCCCCGCCTGTTGAATCGTCTGCCTCCGTAACAAATTATCGATTGAGATGGGACCACTTTTGCTACGAATATACAAGTATAGAGACACGGGTTTCCCCTACATTTCGCCCTTCTGACCCATTTTCGTTTACCCGATTTGTCAAGACACGCCACACACACCCCACTGGATCCTAAACGAAAGTGCATTGAGGTGGTTCTGTTAAACTGATAGATCTTGCTAAAATGGTTGACGGCAACTAAAAATCCATAGCGGTTGCAATGAAGCATCAAAATATTCCTAACACGTTTTCGGCTTGGGCATTGGTCTGTATTATCCAAAAGAACCTAAAAGTTACCAAAAGCTATATTTTTGGGACAGTAATGATTGGAAATATTTTTAACATGTTTATTTCCTGTTATACCTGTAGACGACATTTTGAATTACGTCTTCACCAAAGAAGGGAATATTTTAG
Source organism: Choristoneura fumiferana (assembly GCF_025370935.1). Classification (NCBI taxonomy): domain Eukaryota; kingdom Metazoa; phylum Arthropoda; class Insecta; order Lepidoptera; family Tortricidae; genus Choristoneura; species Choristoneura fumiferana. The sequence goes on from NC_133474.1 coordinate 6,322,607, forward strand.
GGGTCCGCAACTTAATAGGAAATAATTATTTGCTAAAAATTTCATTTTTTATCCAAGCTTTTTTGCTGACAGTACTTTTTGTTGACACTTGCATCTTAACTTCATTTCCACACTAAAAAGTCGATGCCATTAACCGTTGAGGAGTACCGTCCTGTGCATGCGATCCTGGCCGAACTAACAGGATGTCACTGCCAGATTATTGTATTATCACCAGATTATTATTAAATATACCCGGATAACTCACGTCTTAAATCGAGTTTAGCTCGACATGTTTCGGGCTAATCCGTAGCCCTTCGTCTTCGGAGCAACGCGACTCAGCGGCTGCTGCAACACGCGCACTGCGCGCCGCCGCTCTGCTCGCGCGACTACCCGACGAAACTGACACCGGCACACAACTACCCACGTTTTCATCAACATTTTCATTACAACTGTCAAACTCTATTTAAGACGTGAGTTATCCGGGTCAATATATTTAATATGAGTGAGTCTCACGGTAGTTTCATGTTCAAAATTATCACCAGATTTAAGTACATTATGACAAATTTCAAGTCAATTTGACGGTAAAATAAAGAAACAGAGCAAGCTAAATCAAAACTTGTAAGATAAGATACGAAACTTTTATAGCTCCGTTTCACTACTGATCACGTGTGCTTGCGCATGTCAATACTACTCGTACCAATCAAAACTAGTAATAATATTAACATTAAACATTTAGAGCATCTGTGCCTTAAAGCTGTAATAGGATAAGATGTTTAGACTTAGGTTCTTAACTAAGGAACCCCATATATCCCAGTAAAAAATAGAGGTAATTTTAATGTATATATTTTTAATTTACTTTATGTTAGCTTTCGTAGTCAAGTTAATGTAATTATACTTACATTTATTTTGAGCAAAATATTTTTTGCCAAGTTTCTTTCGGCGCATTCTTCTTGGCAATGATGGTCTTTCCGAAAGCGCTAGTAGTTTAAAAAAGTGACATGTAAAGGACCTCTTTGCGACCTATTTACTGTATAAACGTTTGATTTTTACTACATCAATATTTTTGTACCGGGTTATAACAACTCGGCAATTCACGCTTGGCCGTCTTTTGGTTCTATAAATACTGTCGTATTCCGACAAGCTATGATAGTAGTAATCTGACTTTGACAACCTTGAAGCGGCGGAAACTCTCAGAAAGGCAACATTTTCCCCGTCCTGATTGCTAACGTGGGTTGAAAGAGGCTTTGTACCTACTGCAAAGAATTTATTTATAGTTAAATCTCATTTAATTTTCTAAGTCGTAGGATTAAAGGAAGGTAGTTCTAGTTTTCGGGTTAATAACTGGTTTCTTTTAGGGCTCTTTCCCACGGCCGTCCAGTTTTGCAGGATCGGTTTTTTACTGGATACCGCAAAAATCATACCCGTGTTCACACACAGAAGTTTGCATCCTGTTTTTCACGGGATAGCATGCCGCGATAGCACCGCGCACCGTATCCAGTAAAAAACCATATGTAGGATGTTAGTGGGAACACTTCCATTAAACTATGTACGTAACTAAACTGGATACCGTTTTCCGTAGCCAAAATGGCAAAAACGAAACCCTTATAGTTTCTCAATGTCTGTCTGTCTGTCTATCTGTCCGTCCATCCGCGGCTTTGCTCAGGGACTATCAATGCTAGAAAACTGTAATTTTGCACGGATATATATGTAAACTATTTCAAATTCTTTAGTTCAATGGCGAAAATAGTGAAAAAGCTCTCAAGATACGACCAAGCAAAATTACGGATGCAAATAGGATCGTTAGTCGGTAATGCTGAATTACGTCATATTTCGAACAATTCACCTCAAACCAGCGAACTATCTCCAACTCTGTGGCGATAGTGGTCTTTCCTACAATGACACTGGGGCACTGGGATTTTCAACATAAAACTAGCCCCTAAAAGACCGACAACGGAGTAGCGACCCCCTTGGGGTTGCAGGTTCTCTTGGGTGACGGTGATCGTTAGGGCCTACGCTAGCTGACGCGGAAGGACATAAGTCACGCAATAAAGTGACATTTGCCTTAATTTAGAAACGAGATCTTTATCAAAAAACCTATCACGTAAAAAGCCCATAGCTCTGCTTAAAACAATGGGTATCAGCTTCGTCCACTAAGTGGATTTGCGGCATAATGACATCCATTATCTTAATGAGATATAGGGTTGGGCACAATACGGGATCCCTGTGTATCTAAGGTTCTGTGTAGTGGATAGCTTTCAGTTGGACTTCGGACTGGAATCATCGTCGTTATCATTATCTAACCAGAGGCCGTATCGCCTAACGTTTCTGGCGCTCGCGATCGCAATCAAATGACAGATTTTTGTATTGAAAACTGACATGGGCTTCACGAGCGTCAGACACGAAAAACGGTCGGTTTTCCGGGCCGGTATTTGAGTGCCAAGAAAATTCATCAGTTTATTTGTCTAAGTGAACTCGTGTTTGTCGTGACAGTCAAGACAGTCAAAGAAGTTTTAATCACTGGCTATTAATTATCTCATTACAGGGTGTTTTTACGAAGCAAAGTTGATTCTCTAACTATATGACGGCCGGAGCAGATATATTTGTATGAATAATACGAATGTTTGTTTTCGGTTCTTGGATGTTCAATGTGTATTTAAGTATGCATGTATGTTTATCCGTTGCCTAGTATCCCTAGTGCAAGCTTTGTTTAGTTTGGGACTAGGTCAATTGGGGTCAAGTGCCATGCCATGATATTTATTTATTTATTTTATTTTTATCATAAAGTATACTCGTCCAGTCCTAGAGACGAGTCAGCTGTAAAAATATTGGCTATTTGTTAGCTCATTTTGTGTGATACTATCTATCTGCCAACTTGATTCTCTAACTATATGACGGCCGGAGCAGATATATTGTACGAATAATCAGAATGTTTGTTCTCGGTTCTTGGATGTTCAATGTGTATTTAAGTATGCATTTTATCTATATAAGTATGTTTATCCGTTGCCTAGTATTCCTATACCTTTGTTTAGTTTGGGACTAGGTCAATTTTGTCAAGTGTCCCATAATATTTATTTATTTATTTTATTATATCAAAAAGTAATTTAAGGGGTTGCTCTTCCATACAAACCTACGGACACCCCGCATAGCTTCCACGGACATGTTTTCTTAGAGGATTTTTTGAAGAATAGTAAATTATGGATATGCTCTTCAAGCAAAATCCAAAAAAAAGTAACTTTATTGCATCAAAAGTGCAGCGTGATGCAGTAAATTTTGATGCATTTTACCATTGTATGAGTACAACTGACAGTGTTCGCAGCGAGCATGTAGTGACATCTTATATGGGTGCGTGAGTCAATGTCACAAATCAAACTATTGTAAATAGGTATCGACTATTTCGTGTGGTCACGTGACCATCACCTTTGGCTCAGATAATACGACAACTAAATGAAGAAAGCATGAGATCACTGAGAGATCAAGTTCAAGTTTCTGAGTCTAGTATTTACTTTTTTTGTTTTTAAATCTGTTATTTTCGGAAGTTGAAACGCCTAAACTATTATTTCTGATTAATGCAAGGACAAAACTTTAAGTAGGACGAAAAACAGGTAAGTTACTTTTAAAATTGTCATTTAAAATAATAATTATTTAAGTAACAGACCCAGTCCTCGGCAAAAAATATTTCATTGCATACTTTACATACATTATAATGCGGTGCTTCGATCTAGGACAAGTGGTTTTAAATTCAACTTACAAATTCTGAACAGATATTAGTTATTTACTCTTACGTAGACAGTAGCGCCACTAATTTATATAAAGCATATTTATTCTCACAATAAAAGGTGCTAGGTGTAATCACTAAACTAATTAGTTAAAAAATAAGGTCTACATTCAACATACATTGCATGTGTATGAATATCAAGTTTTACAGTGAGGCTCAAATAAATTCCTACATATCACGGCATTTTTACGGCCGCTAAATCTAGGCTCAGTGAATAAAAAGGTTTTCACAATCGAAGTAGTTTTCGTACCTTTTTTATTATTATTACTGGCTAGATAAGTAAAATTTAAACGTCATTATAATACATTTTTGTCACAACGTCAAGTCAATGAGATTGATATTCAAAAGCAATTATGTTTGAATAATTATGGTTTGAACACAAATCAAGAAGTCAAAAAGTTGGCGGACGAGAGGAAATTAGCAAGAGTGCAACTCTTAAACTATTTATGTATTGGATATTGGATACACGGGTATGTTTATTTTATCATTTTTGTCAGAAACATTAATATTTGTTACAAGAACACCAGAGGCAGGGCTGTAAAAATTTCATTCCTACTGGGTGGCCAAAGTATGGCTTATCGTGTGTACCAAACTTGTGGTCTGCAGCAACCTACTACGAAAACATACCAAATTTCCCTAACTCTTAGTAGCGTCGTGAACATTTTCACTCCATAGAAGTAAGTCGCTTCCCACCGTCTGTCTGCATATGTACGAGTATGTACTGTATGTACTCTATTATGAAGTGATTCAAGATTTTTTATTTTATTTATAAGTGTGAGAAACGGCAGGGGTTATGGTTTTGGAGCGTATGTATGGTCATTTCTTTCGCACGCTATGCAACAAGGCCTTGATGCATCTTAACAAGTAAGACAACAAACAACAACAAGACAAGAAAATAAGTCTTTGTTAGGAGTGACACAGGTTGTTAATTTTATGCGTATGTGAGTCTGTCTGTGTATCTTTCCGTCGGCCCATCCGTCCGTCCGTCTGTCGATCCGTCCATCTGTCTGTCCGTCTGTGTTTCGAAGTGAACACTACATCATTAGTCCAGTGATGACATATGGATCCGAGACGTGGTGCTTTACTTTAGGCCTTATAAATAGGCTCAGAGTTGCTCAGCGAGCTATGGAGAGAGCTATGCTTGGGGTTTCTCTACGGGACCGAATCAGAAATGAGGAGATACGTAGAAGAACAAGGGTCACCGACATAGCCAAGCGAATCAGCTCGTTGAAGTGGCAATGGGCGGGCCATATAGCACGGAGAGCGGATGGCCGTTGGGGCCGAAAAGTTCTCGAGTGGAGGCCGCGGATCGGCAAGCGCAGCGTAGGACGTCCACCAACAAGATGGACGGATGACCTGGTTAAAGCCGCAGGTTCACGGTGGATGCAGGCCGCTGCCAGCCGAAGCAACTGGGGGGGAGGCCTATGTCCAACAGTGGACGTCCTACGACTGAGATGATGATGATGATGATGATGATGGTGAATAAAGTTGTACCAACTGTACTTTAGTCGAAAATTTTACTACGACCTTTAAAATTTATAAGTATTTTATTGATAATTAGAAGCAGAGTCTTGGGAAATAGCTCATGTTAGGAAATAGAGAGATTAGAAGAGGTATCGTTAGATTTGTCTCTGTTAGGCACTCCTAACACAGGTGTCACTACAGGTTGTTAATTTTATGCGTATGTGAGTCTGCAGTCCTGGATTTATAAATAGGCCGTATAGGCCGCGGCCTAGGGGCGGCAGATTTGAAAAAAATATTATTTTAGAAAGTTACATAGGGCGGCGGATATGTGAGGTCCTGTCAGTGTACCTTTCCGTCGCCTCATTCGTCCGTCCGTCTGTTGATCTGTCCATCTGTCTGTCCGTCTGTCTGTCTGTCTGTCTGTGTTTCGAAGTGAACACTACATCATTGTTATTTTTTTAATGATTGCTTACCAACGCACACACCAAACCTTTTATCCTAAAAAGCTGAAATTTAAGATAAGGAAAATATGGGATTTATTATGTACCTACATAAAATTCTACTGGTTCGTAACTATTATTTAGTTTTTAGGGTTCCGTACCTAAAAAGTGCCAACGGAACCCTATTGCTGAGACTCCGCTGTCTTTCTGTCTGTCTGTCCGTCCGTCTGTCACAGGGCTCTATCTCTTGAGTCGTAATAGTTAGACACTTTAAATTTTTACAGGTTATGTATTACTGTGGCCGCTATAAAACACAAATACTCAAACCAGAATAAAATAAATATTTAAGGGCGGCTCCCATACAACAAACGTGATTGTTTAGCCGTTTTTTACATGATGTTAGTAACGGCAACAGGTAGACGCTTGAAATATTCACAGAATATTTAGCTGTATAATTACTTTAAAAATAAATAAATAAATTAAAATAAAACAAATATTTAAGGAGGACGTCCATACAACAAACTTGTTTTTTCTGGCCGTTTTTTTTTTGCTTATGTCTAATGTTGTATAGATAATGGTACGGAACACATCGTGCGCGAATCCGACTCGCACTTGGCCAGTTTATTTTTAATACCCAAGGTAGGTAGCATGGAATTCAATGTTATATATTTAATTTTACAACTCTATCTCCATATCACTAATCTCTGTAAATTGACATGCAGGCAGAAAGGAATAGCAAAAATCTAAATTCAATATCAGGATATTTTGAAAAAGATAAGTATTGTTCACAAACCGATCTTAATGACGATGATACGCTGTCCGTCCGTCTATTTCTATAGGATTACTTAAAACTGAAGCAAACTGAAGTGGCAGTGGGCCGGCCATATCAGCCGAAGAACCGATAACTGCTAGGGTAAACGAGTAAAAGCCTAGCGTGGCGTGGGACGCCCTCAGACTAGGTGGAGTGATGATCTTCACTGGGTAGCTGACAGTAACTGGATGAGAGTGGCTGAGGATCGTGCTCAGTGGCGTGCAATTGGAGACGCCTATGTCCAGTAGTGGGCTAAGATAGGCCGATAATGATGATGATGATGACTTAAAATAAGACAATAATCCCACTCATATTATAAATGCGAAAGTTTGTTAGTCTGTTTGTTTATTTCTTTATTACCTTTTCACGTCTAAATCGTTGAACCGATTACGATGAAATTTGGGATACAGATAGTTTGAGTCCCGTAGAAAAACATAGGGTAGTTTTTTTTAATCACATAATTCCCGCGGAATAGCTATAAACGAATTCTACGCGGACAGAGTTGCGTGCAACAGTATGTACATTAGGGAATTTACCTACTGATAGTCTGATTTACGTCCTTATGCTGTAACTAAAAGGCATCGGTCACTTTATTCGTACACCTAGGTATCTTATTGTCTGTCTGCTAATATATTTCTGTATTTATTAATGCACAATTCCTTTCAGATTCAATGCTAACTAACTGCATATAACTTTGCCTGGAATCATTATATTGCGAAAGTAGCTATGGTGCTGTCATGCAATATTCAAGGTGAAGAAAAGAAGAAACGTTTAATGTTGATATGCAAGAAATTTAGGAATATCCGACTGATTTATTTATTAACGCTGTGTTACAAAGTTTGTTCTAAATAAATATGAAATAAAGTCTTCGTAGGCATCTTTCTTTTAGCGTTCCGTGGTTGGAAATTTTAGTGGAGATTCTAAAAACAAGAATACCAACAGGTATGTAGTTTTTATTGTTGAATGAAACTACAGTAATTTCAGATGATGAGATAATAGGGGTACATATATATAAAGTACTATAAAACCGTACAACTTTGACCTTTGAGATAACTTTGCCCAAGTTGTCATTTTTTTAAATATCTGAAATAAACAAAATTGACTGATTTGTGACCACTTTGTGACATGCACATTTCTAAATAATTTTTTGTACATTTTTTTCCCTTTTGTCACGAATAAATCTTTTCTTTTCCCTTGATATTAGAATATTTCTTTATTCCTGACGGGAGTTACTTCTCCTTTTTAGGGTTCACCCAAAGGGTGCCAACGGGACCCTATTGCTGAGACTCTGCTGTCTGTCTGTCTGTCTGTCTATCTGTCCATCCGTCTGTCACAGGGCTTTATCTCTTGAGCTGTAATAGCTACCCGTGTGATGTCGGGTTAGAATTAGACCTCTCCATTTCTTCCGTGGATGTCGTAAGAGGCGACTGAGGACCGTAGGCCACAGGCTAGCAACCTGTCACTATTGTACCGTTTTTGTCAAACTTAAAACCTAAAATTGCTAAAAGTGGCTCCGAAGCTGTAACGTTTCGTGTGCTTTGCCTACCCCATTTAGGCATACATGTTTGTGTGTGCTAGACACTTGAAATGTTGACAGATTATGTAGGTATTACTGTGGCCTCCATAACAACAAATACTAATAATAAAGTAAGTAAAATTAAAAATAAATGGAGTTGTCATACAAGAAACGTGTTTTTTTTCCAGCAGTTTTTGGTTACTAGGCGTTGCTAAAACTTAGTAGTGAACTGTTTTAAAAACATTGTACGTACGGAACCAAAAAGCAAAAGGCAAAATAAATATCAACGGCAAAATTGGACGGTTTTATGGTACTAAAAAAATAGTCTTCTATTTATAACAGAAAACGAACGACCAATAATTGAAGGATTTTAATTTGTGTTTATGTATGTAGGTAAATTATTTAATGGTGTTACATGACTGTCATGCAGCTCGTGAATTTGCTGCTCTGTATGTATGTGTGTTCTGGTGTTCTAAGTGACGATTAAATATTCACAGAACAAAAACAACCAAAATATCTAAATATATATTAATGTTCATTTGTTAGGCCTTTACCATATGTAATTTGACTTTTTATGAAAGTGTAGTAGGGAGGATTTCTGCATGACACACACACATGTGTCGCACAAACACAGTTGTCTTGCACTTGTGTTTGCGGAGTGGCAAAGGAAAACGTTGAAGTTATTAATTTGACTCAATCAAATAAGTTTACACTTTATGACCTAGTCTCTATCACTTCGTGTTTGAACATATGTACAAAATTGATTATGATGAAAAATGATGATGATGGTGATAATTGTACAAAATTGATGATGACGAAAAATTATGATGATGGTGATGATAATGACGGTGATTTCGATGTGATGATGACGATGATGATGATGATGATGAATATGACGATGGTTGATAGTGATGCGATGGTGATCAATATGGAGGTTTATGATGATGGTGCTGCTGATGACAATAATGATGATGATGATGATCAATATGATGATGGTTATTAGTGATGCGATGGTGATGAATATGGAGGTTTATGATAAGGGTGATGATGATGATGATAATAATGATGATGATGATAATGATGATGATGATAATGATGATGATGAATATGATGATGATTGATAGTGATGCGATGGTGATAAGCAAATTAAATAGTATTTTCAATGTACGTCATTCAATAGCCTTAATGACATCGCCTGTCACGTAACAAAATGACCGATTTCGCAATCAATTGCTTGTCTAATTAAACTAAATTATAATAAAAATCATAATACAAGTTATTTTCAAAAGTTGTAGAACTAAATTAGCTCAAGAAGAACAGTGGAAGCTATGGTTTAATTTTTTGCTCCTGTTTCCGAGCCCACCTTGTATACTGTAGTAAATAGGTTTTAGTCATCGATGAACATAAGAAATACAGTCTAGATTGGCAATAAAAAAAAGGTAATGGCATACATTGACATCTATGTGCCGTAAGGTACATAGATGTCGATGATGGCATAGAATTGTCATTGTATTGTTAGTGATGATGATGGTCGTTGATGGTGACGATGATGATGATGATTCTATAACGATGGTTTTAATGATGATGGTGATGATGATGATGATGATAATGATGATGATTTTGATGATGATGTTGATGATGATGACGGTTGATTGTGATCATTATGATGATGTAGATGATGTAAATAATGTAGGTGATAATATAGATGACGTAGATAATGACGATGATGATGATGCAGATATGTATATGATGATATTGATGATGATTAAGTTATGAAGAAATATAAATTTCATTTCATAGTATGTACCACACAAGTTTATATCTTAATCAACTTCGTGTCTTACTTCCTGGCGGTGACATATTGTCACATGGAATTCAAACTCACATCAAAAAAATGTACGAAGAATTTACGAATTTGTGCGCTAGTTTCAAAAAAAATACTACCCGTAATAACAGTACTACTAATCACTACTAATAATAGTCCTACCCGTAATAGTAGTACACCGGTAGTAATAAAGATACTTTCTGGCGGGCGCTATCTATTTTACTATGAAGCAGTCGAATTTTTTATGAGAAAAAAATCGGAATCCCAATCTGTCGGAATCCCAATGGGCACCTTGTATAAACGCTTTAGAACCTGAATGTTCGTTTTTTTTTTTAACTATAGCGTACAATTGCGTACATTTTTTCTGATTTACAAGAAATTAGAAAAGTCGACTGCTTCATAGTGAAAAAGATAGCGCCCGCCAGAAAGTACTTCAAATTAGTATTTTTTTTTGTTTTTTTTATAGTCGGTTCCATTTTTTGTTAAAAAAAATTTTCATGTGCCTACATTTTTTGATGTCAGTGAATTCCATGCGACACCATGTCACCGCCAGGAAGTATGACACTCAACTTCGAAGCTGTCTCACCCTGGAGATTGCGTGGATCGATATTTACTTCAAATCTTATTAACTTATAATTGTCACTAGTAACGTGCTAGCACAAGTCTTTTCGCGATAGTTTTAATCTTCTTCTGCGTGAAACATTGTAGTAGAAAAATAGTAGAACGAGTAAACGAGTTAGTGTTTGCTCTATGTCACAGGATGACTAAATATTGACTATCGATATCGAAAAAATGTTTCTGAAGTCTTGCATTCTTCTTGGCATGATGGTCAAAGCGCTGGTAGTTATGACGTGTAAATGCCATTGCGGCTATTTACTGATAAATCATTGATTTTTGAATTGAATTTGATAATAATATCACTCATGTTTAGACTTTGCTCATGTCTAGCTTTAGAGACAGTCTTGACTGAGCCGGCCGCGATAACTGTAGTAGGTAGTATGACGTTCTTTTTGAGAGTGTCATTGCTACTGAACTGTCAGGTTGCCTTACAGAAGAAAAGGAAACTCGTGTAAAATGACAATCTCGCATACAGATACCCAGAATCAAGAACCAAAATCAGAAGAATTGTATAAGTTCATATATTGATATTTTTTTATTGTGAGCTTACTTTTTTTTAATTATGTGTAATTATTATTACAAATTATATATTTTAAGCTTCTGGTACCTTGACTTTTGTATTTAGGACTATTGCATGGTAGGTGCACGCGGCTAGTAGCTAGTTTTATAAGATCTCCGCTTACAAATTGTATCTTTCGCGTCACTGCTTTTATTATAGTGGCATCATAATAATGTTTGATTTTGAGTTTGCATTATATTATAGACACTAAGTAAGTATAGAAGTTAGGTTGGTCAAAACTGTCATATTGGCTGTACATTAATTTTCATCTAATCTAGTGTCCCAAATTTCAAATTTGTCAATTTTCAAAATCACTCAATATGCTTGACTGAAATGTTTACATCGTAAAATCTTGGGCCATATTGTCCGAAATAAAGGTCGTTACTTATTATTGTAATAGCTGGTTCAGATTTTCGATCACGAACCCATCTGGACCCGGTCATTTGAAAGGCATGGGACCACAGCCAACATATCAAATATAGATGAGATGAGCAGAATTTTGGAGGTCTATCCCCTAATACACTATAAGGATGTGCTAGCGGACAGGCCTCTACAGTTGCCAGATCCGGACAGTAATTCACATGGAGTGGGCTATGGCGTTAATAGGATGCCGCATACAGCATTACCGAGATATGGAGTGAGATAACGGACACCTACCATTCCAATTTTCCAAATATCATATTAATTGTACTTTTAGTAGACGATGACATGCCGTTCACTAAATGGGCCGCTCAAACTATTGACCCCCGAAACAACGAGGTGTAGTACAATATAATGTTCAAAAATATATTCACATACTTTTATTCTGACCTAGAAAGACGTGTAATAATATGTGATATTTTGATTGGTTCGATTGTATATCTATCTTGTCTTGAGTGGATAGAGATGAACGAAATTACTTGAATAATTGAGTGGTTTCGGTGTTATCAGGTTCCTTGACCCTTGATGCGTGGCTTTACTGGTACGTCCATGAGGCACATGTGCCATATGAACAGTGATGTAAATAATGGAGTTGTTCTTTCGAAAAAAAATAATAAACTTTATTACATACATTATAATAATTATTTTTATTCTTGAACACATTTAGATAAACAATGAAAATTGCTACGGGGATATTATATTACTTATCATTACTATGGCGACGTGTCAAAAGAACGCTGCACATTGCTTCGGGACAGAATAACTTGTTAATTTGCGGAACCTCCTATAAATTGACAACAATATTTTTTTACTTTACTTCTGCGCTACGAACCGTGCCCCACAACTACGTCCATGTGAAATATCTATACAATAATTTACATACACGCCCGCTCTCTTTCTCTTCGATGTAAAACAATATTTATTATTATGTATAGTATATGTCACACAAGCTCGACTAGCTGTCACAAAATACCTACTATATAACTATTATTAGGTATTGTGTGATATATGTATTATTTCATGNGTGCCCCACAACTACGTCCATGTAAAATATCTATACAATAAATTTACATACACGCCCGCTCTCTTTCTCTTCCATGTAAAACAATATGTTATTATGTATGTATAGTATATGTGCACACAAGCTAGACTAGCTGTCACAATACCTACTATATAAATTATAACTATTATTAGGGTTATTCGCGCTGTCATCGTTCATCCACCATTACCTCTCATATTTCGTTTCTAGAATTTTTACCGTACAACGGCAAAAACTACTAGACACTGGCAAAATTGTCCTTCCGATGGACAGAGCCATATTTTTTTAAGAAACAACACAACAACCAACTATTATTAGGTATTGTGTGATATATATATTATTTTCATGTAGGAGGAGGAGGTGGAGAGGGCGTGTACTGCATGTTATTATATTATGTAGGAACGTATCACATAGATCTAACTGTGCCGCCACGGTTGACAGCAGAGAAACCTAGGGCAAAATTAATACTGTAGGTTCTAGAAACTGACTAACAGTCAAGCTCAAAAAAAAAATATTTGCTTGGTACGGTGGCTTGTTGATTGACTGGACAAGCGGGCATATTTAACTTGTATCACAGTTTATATCTTTTTTTGTTCTCAAAGTATTAGCTGAATCTAATGCCGACGTTGTTCACTAGCAGACCTGACGCCCTGATTCTGATAATTATTCTCAAACGCTGTCTAATGCGATATACTGCATTTACTTACCCCAAAGAAAAGATTGTATGGTAGAACTGCAACTGTCACAGGCGGAACGGCAGTAATGGGCCTGGAATTGCAGCCTGCTCGCGTGCTTGGACAGATGAGAGGAATAAAGCAACATAATAATTAAAAGAAACTGGAATTAATCAAAATACCACGCACAGGACTTATCACGCTAACACACACGAGTAATATTTACCTCGATGTTTCGGCAACATTACAGTGGCGCGTGGTCACGAGTAGACTGAAGTGTGGGGTGTCTGTGTGGATTTACTGTACCAGCGGGAAAATTACAAATTTAAATATACCCACTGCCCGGTCAACCAGACTAGTTAGCCGTAGATCCTACAGGCAAAGAGCGCTCAAAAAGTAGCAAAGTAAATACATTCCCTTTTTACTCTTAGTATTTGAGGACATGTATAGTTATTTTCACACCTCTCCTTCAGAAAAGGTAACTTTTCCTCCCTGACGAGAGGGAGCAAAGTGGAACTTTCTGTTCAAGGCTTTTCTAAGTATTTTATTGCAAATGCAATTTTTTGAAGTTGATAATTGTAAAGCCACGCCATTTTCTATGCTGGTTGTTTCTTTAATAATATTTAGAATTTACTTTTTTCAAGTTTTCTTAATGCTCGGTGTGAAAAGTTGTATGAGCGACTCGGGAGCAAAATTATTTTCATCTTGTGCGTTAACACTTGAATCCCTCATTACGCTCAGGATTCTACTTTAGAATCCTTCGCTACATTCTGGATTCAATGTACGCCTCTCGCCGTAAATACACCATTTGCTCCTTGTGACACAATAGTTATTTGTGTTCACAAGGGAGCAAAATGGTATAGAAAATGACGTGGCTTTCCAATTATCAACTTAAAAAAATTGAATTTGCAATAAATCACTTAGAAAAGCCTTGAACAGAAAAATTGTACTTTGCTCCCTCTCGGTAGGGAGGAAAGTTACTTTTCTGAAGGAGAGTGTGAAAAAAACTATTTGAGCATTTTTAAATAAAGTTTGTACATTTGATTTGCGACTCCTATTTGTGATAAAAAAATTGCAGGTATGTAGAGTGAACGATACTGAGTCGTAATAACATAGTCTCTCAAAATGTCCCAATTGGTTTGTATGGAAATTTCCTTTTTTGTTACCAAAACTATGGATTTGCGGTAACAAAAAAGGAACTTTCCATACAAATTAATTGGGACATTTCGGGAGACTATGTTATTTAAACTCAGTGAACGATTCACTCTATCTACCTGTAAATTTTTCCCAAATCGGAGTCGAAAAAATCAAATGTACAAACTTTTTTAGAAATGCTCATTTTAGCACTGTAGCTTGCTGTGACAAAGTACCAAACTGTTCAGCTACCTATGAGCTTGACTGCTTCGAATTGGGTTTGATGCAACATCTGTCTCCGATGATGACGTGTCAGCTAAACTGAACGTGCCCGTAGTCTGCAAGTACGACGGATTATTTGCGGTAGTTCTAGTTCCTTCACAAGACCTTGAAGAAAGAACTGCGTTATTTTTCCGCCTTTGTACCTTTGCAAGAACTGAAGATGCTACTGCGAAAGGAACAAAGGCAAAAAAATAAACGCAGTTTTTCCTTCAAGTCTTGTAAAGGAACTAATGCAAAAAAAACGCAAGTTCCATCGCACGAACATCCAAAGGAAACACTGCCAATAATCCAGTACACACGACTACAAGCCTGCTGGATCGGAAAAAATCCTAGCAGATAATACTTACAATAGGTAGTTATATGATACGAATCGACAACTGTTTTCGACTCGAAGGTAACAAAGGGAGTGTAGATGATTTTGGAACTGCTCGTAGTCTTCTGCTGATTGTGCCAAATCATCGGTTATGATATCCTAACAAAATCAATTTATAGAGATAAGTAGGTACAAAATTAGCACGGGATAATTTTTACCGCAATTTGATCGGCGCAAGTTATCGGCGAGTGGGTGAACTTTTGCTGTTATGTAAGTATTTCGTAAGTATTTATTTATACCTATAAAGGCAAAACATGGCCTAAAAATGCATGAGATTTGGCAAACGTATTCCTTGAGGATCGCAGAGGTGCAAGAAGTTTTTTTTTAATTCGAATACCTACACTACAGAGTAGATTTTTTTCTTCAACGGGAGCGAAGCCGTAGGATTAAGCTAGTAATTATATATACGAACTGAGAAATCCAGATGCAGAAGCCTAGATAAACTCTTCGTCAACTCTTTTCATGGTTAGCAACTTATAATAATTTATATTAGCAGTTTATGATTACTAATTCTCTACCAAAAGTCTTACCCACAGAGAAATTGAGTGATGATGATGATGATAATTAGGATAGTAAACTCTGTATGGATTTTATTACCTCTTTTGATAGAAAGAGCTTACACGAAGCACTGTTCATAAAAATATTAGGTATGTCTAAAGGCACTGTTACACATGCTCGTTACTGGACTGAAGCAAACCGCGTTCACACTTGCTTATTACCTTTCCCCCTTCCACCCCGTCTCGAGCTTGCCACTAATAAGCATGCTCGATAGTAGCATGTCCTGTTCACACATGCTACTAGCTAGCATTTGTTCAATAGTAGCATGCTTTCTTGCTACTAAAGAGCATGTGTAACAGTGTCTTAAGGGACTTTGGCTTTACGGATGCCCTTGATAAACTTGATTGCCTGTGCATTCCTGTGCGTGTCGTACAAGATGACTAAGAGCCCTGGTGGCAGCGCTCTCTATTGCCAACTACGAATTCCAAACTCCAGCTCTGCGGCGTGGAAGGTAAGGACAAACCACCGCACTATTTTCCCAAGAAACTCGTCCTGTAGATTTGCTACCGATTTTCAACCGACGACCATGACCACTTTAGCAAGAGTAGTAAATATAACCTGAATAATAGCAAGACCATCAACCAAGACAAGAAACCGTGGTCAGAATCTCGGTAATTTCTCAATTTATCGTACACATATTATGACCACTTGAAAGGCGTTTGGCTCGTATTATAATATGCGAACAGTTATCCAAGACCCTGCTTCTAATTATCAATAAAATACTTATAGATTTTATAGGTCGTAGTAAAATTTTCGAGTAAAGTACAGTTAGTACAAAATTTCGTGACTCGATAAAAAAATGTGAATATTACTGAGTACCCCGATCGGGTAGCTAAGTGTCGCAATAGACTTTCGCTAGCTGGCGCTGTCTATTTGAGTGTGTGCGTGAGCTCCTAGTGTCCGTATACGGCCGCAATTGACGTTCAAAGTAAAGCACCTCGTTTGCGGCTTGGCGGAATATTTCATTTCGAGTGTGGGGTCAAAAAATCGGTTACGCTTAGATACTCCCGCCACTAGTTTGGTGAAATAATTCTCATAATTTACGAAAAAAACCTGAAAAAAGAACTATTGATAACAGCGCCATCTAACGGACATTTGCTCATGAGCTAACCAGGAGCAAACCCTTAAGACAATGTTACGACGTCGGGATAAACTGTTATGTGGTGGGGATAAAGACCATTTCAATGGCACAATGTTACACTCATTTGGGTCTGGAAATAAATGGGCTGTTTAAGGGTAAAGGAAGAAAAGCAGTGACATTATTACATGCATGCTATGTGGCGGCACCGCGGCACTGATTAGCAGCAAGATTTTAACAGACAAGTACATTTAATTAATTATGTTTTGATTTTACTATAAAACTAAAAAGAAAATAACAAGCAGGTATAGTGGTCTAGAACTCTGCTAATTTAAATACTTAAACTTCAACAGTCGGGACGGGACCCATTTCTAGGAATTTTTGAGCGGGTTACAATTTCGCATGTTAATTTCAAAATAGTTATGTTCGAATTTGCACAACATCTAAAGAACAACAAATTAAAAAACAAAAGTTCTGTCGTCTTTATAAATAGTATAGTGATAGAATACGTTATGAAGTCGCACTCAGTAATCTGATTCAGTACTATTCTGACTTAACTGGCGTCGTAATTTAAACAAACGTTTTGGGTTGTTTAGCAAAAAAGTTGCGCCATCGCCATGATTTACAACGCTTGTCATTTATTTTAATTACATTCATTTGAAATGGTTCCTTTTGTAAATTGAGGGTAAATAATTATTTTCATTTGATCCAGCTTTCGGGAAAGCGGCGATTAAAATGAAAACAAAAGTTGGAGTGAACTTTACTCCTAAAGCAAAATTAAATTTCGAACCAAATTGAATACTTTGATTGTGTTCATAAATCAACTCGTCCGACCCACTCGGTGAGGTAAAAACAAATTTTCATTAGCTTTTGTACTACGGTTCAAATTATAATTCAAACCAAACATACACTGACATTTCTTGAAAAAAAAAATACTGCGAATGAATAATGCAGACTATTCTTTATAAAAGTATTTATTTTTCATCTCTCCTGTTCGGAAAGTTTAATTTTCATGGGTAGAAAAGAAAGAAATTTGATCTTTATTACGTCAAGAATTTATTCTATCTCTTTCTTTAGTTAGGTTAAGTCATTCGTGAAATATGAAAGAAAGAGATGGAATATATAAATAAGTAATAAAAGTCACATTTCTGTTCAACCTCCCACACACAAAGCCACAAAGGCGTTCAACCTCCAGTTTTTTATATAAGCTCCTTGGTCGTGACCAAATCGATTTTTTTTTATAGTCGGCCGTGGCGAGTGGCCACGTTGAAAAGGTACCGTTGGAGGTTAGATATAAGTAAATTCAATTGATTATTATTCTCATTATTTTTGTAGTATTTTACTTTCCTCACAGTCAAAATGAAAAGTAGAGTGTCTAACTCGGGTGAAATTACCCATTTCCCCTCGAACTATTGGCGCTCTCACTTCATCTCGGGTGAAATGGGTCACTTTCCACCCTTGGTTATCAATCTACTAATTATTATTATAGGCTTTAACAGAAGCTTTAAACATTTGTTAAATAGTTTCAGGTAAATTAATTACATAAGGCCTATTTTTACGGCATTTAGAGTGCGACTTGCTGTTGCCCACGGCTCTATCTGCGCAGTATTCATTTATCGCAATCCCGCGGTTCTAGGAATTTTCCGGGGTAAAAACCAGCCGTGGTGGCCTAGTGGTTGTTCTGAGAGGAGGCCTGTGCCCAGCAGTGGGGCGTATATAGGCTGGGATGGAAAAACCATTTTAAATCTTTCCCAAGATACCCGCTATACCACTATTTCCGTACCAAATTTCATCTAAATCAATTCAGTGCGTCAATCGTGAAATGGTAAGAGACGGACAGACAGAAAGACAGAAAGCATCCTGCGCATGATAGCGGGCAGGGTCAACTGCCCCACATGGCTTACTGCAGTGGGTTGCACCGACCTGCTAAATACCGTCATGACGGTTTTTTAGATTTAAATATTTAAAACAACAACACAGTGAAATGAGGTTCACCACATTATTATGATGCTTTTGTATTACTAACCTAATGTGTGTGTCATTGTTACATGAATAAATAAACAAGTTTTTTTTTGTTTAAAGCAGACAGATAGATAGAATTTAACCCGCGACTTATCACACTGTGTCGAAAAGACCCACAGCGGTACGAAATTCGCTATAATTACTGTAACGTTCCTCATTCAGTGGCGACACTCTAGGTACCTTCAAGATGCATTATTAGATGTTCCTTCCTCCGACGATGTTCAGTTCCGGCCCAGCATTTGCGCATGGAAGACGAATAAAGGGTCTTTTTAACCAAGATGCGACTACTGATGTATCTTTTTTTTACAGTGAAATTTTTGTAATTTCGGCTGGGCGACGAGAAGTCAAGATATGTTTTATATTTGTTTTATATTATATAGGTATAAATTTGATACAAATATAAGGTATATAATAATCGCAATGTTACAATGTTTTTAAATACGTACTACGAGTATTAGCGCCATTTCTTCCGCTTTATCCTCAAAGCTGAAACTCATAAATATGACATAGATATTTAATCTAAAATTACAATCTGTTTCACTGTCCTAACCAAACAAAATAAACCATAAAAACACTGCCCATTATTGATTTTCAGAATTTGTTACCCCATTTTATGCCTTTAGAGGTTGAATTTTGAGAAAGCCTGACATACGTAACTAGCAATAGCATAGCCTAGCAACTAGAATCTTTAAAAATAAAGATTAGCTAGGAATATCATGTAATTAATTGTAAAATTGTTATGAAATAAACAGATATAATTTTAATTTATTTTTTTGCCTATTTACATTATTATTTATTTTTAGCAGTAATTGTGAGAAGTTTCGAATAAAAAATCTATCAAATCTTATACAAACTTTGGACTTCCATTTCATCCCGTTAGGGGGTGAGTTTAGGTCCTTAATTGCCCATTCTTACTTACGTCGTAATAACTAGCGTCCCAAATTTAAGCGCAATTCGTTGAGTGATTTGACCTGAGTATTCCTAGATAAGTCAGTCATTTGCAGCTTTATGCCTTTGTTGTACAATCTACTATACTGAAACAGTTTGTAATAAGGGGATTAGTCCATTATAATAAGCGTTCTAGTCGATACCAATCGTAACCACGGCAACACGGAAGGGTTAACTGTAATATAAATTACGATCAGCACGCAGCCTTTTTTTCTCATTGTCATCGTCGTTACCATTAAAGCATATTTATATAGAACTGGGGCATCAGTTTGAAATTAATACCAAATAAGCAGGTCTGATAGCCTAGCCTAGTAATTTTGTTCCATGGCCATGGTCATAAGGGATTGTCATTTCGAGCCTGGTTCAAGTTCGAGTTCTCTGAGTTTTTCGAAATTCATGTGTTTGAAGTGTTTCAAAATTACATTCTAAATTTACCACTAGCTTTTCGCTGAAGAAAAACATCGCGACTCACACTTAGCTGATATTTTAAGCCATTTTATTCTCATTCGGATTTTTTGTGGCATTACTGAACTCTTTTCACGTAACAATTATAGTTATTTATAACCCTTGGGACTTCTACTGTAGATTTTTATCATGTACGTTACTTCCTACTCGAATATTTAATGCGAATAAGTTTATTATACCTAAGACAAATAATTAACAAAAGCCTAAGCGATTTGTCGGAATAAGAATTCTGCAATTAATAATATAGGTCATCGTTTAGCTGAGGAAACTGAGAGGGTGGAACTTATGTGCTACGTTGACAACCATTTTCCAAAAAAAAAGCATAGTGGAATTGATTATGAAAAGTTTCCACCTACCCTGGTACTTGATTCGGTTTCCTCAACTGTACCTGTAGCCGAAGAAGTGCTCTGCTGGACATTTTGTTATATATAAGAGGGGGAAAACGAGCATGCTGGTCACCTGATGGGAAGCAATCACCGCTGCCCATGGACACCTATCAACACGAGGGGTATCACAGGTGCGTTGCCGGCCCATATGCGGTGGTGCATATGCGTAGAATAAATAATAGTACAAGTAACTATAGGTAAGCCTTCCCCAAGGATCTGAAGATTGGTTTTGTGCTTCCCGTTGCCATTATTAGCTTTTATCCTGTAAGTTTTATTATTTCATTCTAAACAAACAATACATTTTTTGCTCGCCGCCTCTAGCTGTCCGTAGGCCTCCAACAAGATGAAGCGACGACCTGGTTAGGATCGCGGGATCGCGGTAGATGCGGAAAGCACTAGATCGGTCTGAGTGCAGTCTGAGGCACGGTGGACGGATGACCTTAAGAGGATCGCTGGCGGCGGATGGATGCGAGGGGCTGAAGACAGAGTGTTGTGGCGCGCCATGGAAGAGACCTATGTCCAGCAGTGGACTGCTGTAGGCTGATGATGATGATGATTATAAACAAGAGGCCGCTGAACCCAACGTAGGTACGTAAAAATATTAACCACCTGTTGCTCGCATTTGTAACAGAAATCAGAGGGGTACCACAATGGCTCCAGTTTTTGTTTACAGTCATTTTTATGTAAATTAGCTTTTGTAACAATGAATAACATTTAACACTAAAATACTGACCTACATAAAGGTCATAATGTAAGAGCACAATGCTTTTTTTCTTTAATTTCCATTGAGACCTCATGTAACACAAATATAAAGCTGATACTGGGAATGACAAAATAACAACCCAGTTCCTCGTCCAACTATATCGTATACCATCGCATACACTAACGCTCATCGCTAGTAGTACCTACAGTCAGCAGCGTCAATATCTGAAATAACAAAGCGGGCGTAAATATCTGATATTCTAGGGCCGGTAGGACGTGTCAGATATTTTTGCACGCTCCGCTGTACCTTACACTGTCGAGGAAACCAAATCGCGTACCAGTGGAACCTTTGTGCATCCCATACATTTGCCAAAGAATCATAGCGAAATTGATTATGAAAAGTTCCCACCCTGATGGTACGTGGTTCAGTTTCCTCTACGGTACTGTTCATACAACCTTTTTTTATTAATACGGGAATTTATTAATTATCTTAATTAACTAATCTCAACCATTTATACCTACCTGTATAAAAGTCAATCTTGACCGACCAATCCAAAACTACTAAAGCTAGAAAGCAGAAATGCGATCTGAAGCTTACTTTTCTAACACAAACGCGTGCTAAGAATGGAATCACGGGACA
>NC_133474.1:6344414-6414172 GCF_025370935.1 Choristoneura fumiferana
TCTTAACAAGTAAGACAACAAACAACAAACAAGACAAGAAAATAAGTCTTTGTTAGGAGTGACACAGGTTGTTAATTTTATGCGTATGTGAGTCTGTCTGTGTATCTTTCCGTCGCCCATCCGTCCGTCCGTCTGTCGATCCGTCCATCTGTCTGTCCGTCTGTGTTTCGAAGTGAACACTACATCATTAGTCCAGTGATGACATATGGATCCGAGACGTGGTGCTTTACTTAGGCCTTATAAATAGGCTCAGAGTTGCTCAGCGAGCTATGGAGAGAGCTATGCTTGGGTTTCTCTACGGGACCGAATCAGAAATGAGGAGATACGTAGAAGAACAAGGGTCACCGACATAGCCAAGCGAATCAGCTCGTTGAAGTGGCAATGGGCGGGCCATATAGCACGGAGAGCGGATGGCCGTTTGGGGCCGAAAAGTTCTCGAGTGGAGCCGCGCGGATCGGCAAGCGCAGCGTAGGACGTCCACCAACAAGATGGACGGATGACCTGGTTAAAGCCGCAGGTTCACGGTGGATGCAGGCCGCTGCCAGCCGAAGCAACTGGGGGGGAGGCCTATGTCCAACAGTGGACGTCCTACGACTGAGATGATGATGATGATGATGATGATGGTGAATAAAGTTGTACCAACTGTACTTTAGTCGAAAATTTTACTACGACCTTTAAAATTTATAAGTATTTTATTGATAATTAGAAGCAGAGTCTTGGGAAATAGCTCATGTTAGGAAATAGAGAGATTAGAAGAGGTATCGTTAGATTTGTCTCTGTTAGGCACTCCTAACACAGGTGTCACTACACAGGTTGTTAATTTTATGCGTATGTGAGTCTGCAGTCCTGGATTTATAAATAGGCCGTATAGGCCGCGGCCTAGGGGCGGCAGATTTGAAAAAAATATTATTTTAGAAAGTTACATAGGGCGGCGGATATGTGAGTCTGTCAGTGTACCTTTCCGTCGCCTCATTCGTCCGTCCGTCTGTTGATCTGTCCATCTGTCTGTCCGTCTGTCTGTCTGTCTGTCTGTGTTTCGAAGTGAACACTACATCATTGTTCTATTTTTTTAATGATTGCTTACCAACGCACACACCAAACCTTTTATCCTAAAAAGCTGAAATTTAAGATAAGGAAAATATGGGATTTATTATGTACCTACATAAAATTCTACTGGTTCGTAACTATTATTTAGTTTTTAGGGTTCCGTACCTAAAAAGTGCCAACGGAACCCTATTGCTGAGACTCCGCTGTCTTTCTGTCTGTCTGTCCGTCCGTCTGTCACAGGGCTCTATCTCTTGAGTCGTAATAGTTAGACACTTTAAATTTTTACAGGTTATGTATTACTGTGGCCGCTATAACAACAAATACTCAAACCAGAATAAAATAAATATTTAGGGCGGCTCCCATACAACAAACGTGATTGTTTAGCCGTTTTTTAATGATGTTAGTAACGGCAACAGGTAGACGCTTGAAATATTCACAGAATATTTAGCTGTATAATTACTTTAAAAATAAATAAATAAATTAAAAAAACAAATATTTAAGGAGGACGTCCATACAACAAACTTGTTTTTCTGGCCGTTTTTTTTTTGCTTATGTCTAATGTTGTATAGATAATGGTACGGAACACATCGTGCGCGAATCCGACTCGCACTTGGCCAGTTTATTTTTAATACCCAAGGTAGGTAGCATGGAATTCAATGTTATATATTTAATTTTACAACTCTATCTCCATATCACTAATCTCTGTAAATTGACATGCAGGCAGAAAGGAATAGCAAAAATCTAAATTCAATATCAGGATATTTTGAAAAAGATAAGTATTGTTCACAAACCGATCTTAATGACGATGATACGCTGTCCGTCCGTCTATTTCTATAGGATTACTTAAAACTGAAGCAAACTGAAGTGGCAGTGGCCGGCCATATCAGCCGAAGAACCGATAACTGCTAGGGTAAACGAGTAAAAGCCTAGCGTGGCGTGGGACGCCCTCAGACTAGGTGGAGTGATGATCTTCACTGGGTAGCTGACAGTAACTGGATGAGAGTGGCTGAGGATCGTGCTCAGTGGCGTGCAATTGGAGACGCCTATGTCCAGTAGTGGGCTAAGATAGGCCGATAATGATGATGATGATGACTTAAAATAAGACAATAATCCCACTCATATTATAAATGCGAAAGTTTGTTAGTCTGTTTGTTTATTTCTTTATTACCTTTTCACGTCTAAATCGTTGAACCGATTACGATGAAATTTGGGATACAGATAGTTTGAGTCCCGTAGAAAAACATAGGGTAGTTTTTTTTAATCACATAATTCCCGCGGAATAGCTATAAACGAATTCTACGCGGACAGAGTTGCGTGCAACAGTATGTACATTAGGGAATTTACCTACTGATAGTCTGATTTACGTCCTTATGCTGTAACTAAAAGGCATCGGTCACTTTATTCGTACACCTAGGTATCTTATTGTCTGTCTGCTAATACTATTTCTGTATTTATTAATGCACAATTCCTTTCAGATTCAATGCTAACTAACTGCATATAACTTTGCCTGGAATCATTATATTGCGAAAGTAGCTATGGTGCTGTCATGCAATATTCAAGGTGAAGAAAAGAAGAAACGTTTAATGTTGATATGCAAGAAATTTAGGAATATCCGACTGATTTATTTATTAACGCTGTGTTACAAAGTTTGTTCTAAATAAATATGAAATAAAGTCTTCGTAGGCATCTTTCTTTTAGCGTTCCGTGGTTGGAAATTTTAGTGGAGATTCTAAAAACAAGAATACCAACAGGTATGTAGTTTTTATTTGTTGAATGAAACTACAGTAATTTCAGATGATGAGATAATAGGGGTACATATATATAAAGTACTATAAAACCGTACAACTTTGACCTTTGAGATAACTTTGCCCAAGTTGTCATTTTTTTAAATATCTGAAATAAAACAAAATTGACTGATTTGTGACCACTTTGTGACATGCACATTTCTAAATAATTTTTGTACATTTTTTCCCTTTTGTCACGAATAAATCTTTTCTTTTCCCTTGATATTAGAATATTTCTTTATTCCTGACGGGAGTTACTTCTCCTTTTTAGGGTTCACCCAAAGGGTGCCAACGGGACCCTATTGCTGAGACTCTGCTGTCTGTCTGTCTGTCTGTCTATCTGTCCATCCGTCTGTCACAGGGCTTTATCTCTTGAGCTGTAATAGCTACCCGTGTGATGTCGGGTTAGAATTAGACCTCTCCATTTCTTCCGTGGATGTCGTAAGAGGCGACTGAGGACCGTAGGCCACAGGCTAGCAACCTGTCACTATTGTACCGTTTTTGTCAAACTTAAAACCTAAAATTGCTAAAAGTGGCTCCGAAGCTGTAACGTTTCGTGTGCTTTGCCTACCCCATTTAGGCATACATGTTTGTGTGTGCTAGACACTTGAAATGTTGACAGATTATGTAGGTATTACTGTGGCCTCCATAACAACAAATACTAATAATAAAGTAAGTAAAATTAAAAATAAATGGAGTTGTCATACAAGAAACGTGTTTTTTTCCAGCAGTTTTGGTTACTAGGCGTTGCTAAAACTTAGTAGTGAACTGTTTTAAAAACATTGTACGTACGGAACCAAAAAGCAAAAGGCAAAATAAATATCAACGGCAAAATTGGACGGTTTTATGGTACTAAAAAAATAGTCTTCTATTTATAACAGAAAACGAACGACCAATAATTGAAGGATTTTAATTTGTGTTTATGTATGTAGGTAAATTATTTAATGGTGTTACATGACTGTCATGCAGCTCGTGAATTTGCTGCTCTGTATGTATGTGTGTTCTGGTGTTCTAAGTGACGATTAAATATTCACAGAACAAAAACAACCAAAATATCTAAATATATATTAATGTTCATTTGTTAGGCCTTTACCATATGTAATTTGACTTTTTATGAAAGTGTAGTAGGGAGGATTTCTGCATGACACACACACATGTGTCGCACAAACACAGTTGTCTTGCACTTGTGTTTGCGGAGTGGCAAAGGAAAACGTTGAAGTTATTAATTTGACTCAATCAAATAAGTTTACACTTTATGACCTAGTCTCTATCACTTCGTGTTTGAACATATGTACAAAATTGATTATGATGAAAAATGATGATGATGGTGATAATTGTACAAAATTGATGATGACGAAAAATTATGATGATGGTGATGATAATGACGGTGATTTCGATGTGATGATGACGATGATGATGATGATGATGAATATGACGATGGTTGATAGTGATGCGATGGTGATCAATATGGAGGTTTATGATGATGGTGCTGCTGATGACAATAATGATGATGATGATGATCAATATGATGATGGTTATTAGTGATGCGATGGTGATGAATATGGAGGTTTATGATGATGGTGATGATGATGATGATAATAATGATGATGATGATAATGATGATGATGATAATGATGATGATGAATATGATGATGATTGATAGTGATGCGATGGTGATAAGCAAATTAAATAGTATTTTCAATGTACGTCATTCAATAGCCTAAATGACATCGCCTGTCACGTAACAAAATGACCGATTTCGCAATCAATTGCTTGTCTAATTAAACTAAATTATAATAAAAATCATAATACAAGTTATTTTCAAAAGTTGTAGAACTAAATTAGCTCAAGAAGAACAGTGGAAGCTATGGTTTAATTTTTTGCTCCTGTTTCAGAGCCCACCTTGTATACTGTAGTAAATAGGTTTTAGTCATCGATGAACATAAAAATACAGTCTAGATTGGAAATTAAAAAAAGGTAATGGCATACATTGACATCTATGTGCCGTAAGGTACATAGATGTCGATGATGGCATAGGATTGTCATTGTATATATGATGATGATGACGATGATGATGTAGATGATGTAGATAATTTAGGTGGTAATAATTATATTGATGATGGTGATGATGATGATGCAGATTTAAATGATGTAGATGATGAAAGTGATGTAAACGATGTTGATGATGAAGATGGTTGATTGTGATCATTATAACGTGTAAAAGTGCCCATTGCGGCCTTTTTACTGAATAAATGATTTAAATTTGTATTTTGAATGTATGATGATGTAGATGATGATCTAGATGATGATATATGACGTAGATGATGATAATGATATGATGATGGATATATAGTAATGATGATGATTATGATGATGATGATGATGCGGTGATAAATAAATAAATAAAATAATATGTATATAATGTAGATAATGATATAGATGATGATGACGATGATGATGTAGTGGATGTAGATAATTTAGGTGATAAAAATGATGTTGATGATAGTGATGTAAATGGCCCGCGTGCTTTTTTCAAAATTTTTAAGGAGCCCGTTACTGTCATATTACATATTTACTTACTGGTCAGTACGAGGTT
This sequence comes from Choristoneura fumiferana, assembly GCF_025370935.1. Taxonomy (NCBI): domain Eukaryota; kingdom Metazoa; phylum Arthropoda; class Insecta; order Lepidoptera; family Tortricidae; genus Choristoneura; species Choristoneura fumiferana. The sequence goes on from NC_133474.1 coordinate 6,349,842, forward strand.
ACTTCCTGGATACTTAGCCTAGTCTCCGTGGTGCGTTACTTTCTGCGACGTTTTTGATGTTGTATTGGCAACATTTCGTACTATTTTTGAGAAAAATATTTTTCATATAAATTATCGTAACCGAGGAATCTATAAGGATACTTCTAGTTCTTAGAAACTTGAATTTTAGTTTGCAGATAGCTCTTATGGCACGAAGAGTAGAAAAATCATAAAATCGCCGGTTACGTTTAAGTTATGAAGAAATATAAATTTAATTTCATAGTATGTACCACACAAGTTTATATCTTAATCAACTTCGTGTCTTACTTCCTGGCGGTGACATATTGTCACATGGAATTCAAACTCACATCAAAAAAATGTACGAAGAATTTACGAATTTGTGCGCTAGTTTCAAAAAAATTACTACCCGTAATAACAGTACTACTAATCACTACTAATAATAGTCCTACCCGTAATAGTAGTACACCGGTAGTAATAAAGATACTTTCTGGCGGGCGCTATCTATTTTACTATGAAGCAGTCGAATTTTTTATGAGAAAAAAATCGGAATCCCAATCTGTCGGAATCCCAAATTCCCAATGGGCACCTTGTATAAACGCTTTAGAACCTGAATGTTCGTTTTTTTTTAACTATAGCGTACAATTGCGTACATTTTTTCTGATTTACAAGAAATTAGAAAAGTCGACTGCTTCATAGTGAAAAAGATAGCGCCCGCCAGAAAGTACTTCAAATTAGTAGTTTTTTTTTGTTTTTTTTATAGTCGGTTCCATTTTTTGTTAAAAAAATTTTTCATGTGCCTACATTTTTTGATGTCAGTGAATTCCATGCGACACCATGTCACCGCCAGGAAGTATGACACTCAACTTCGAAGCTGTGTCACCCTGGAGATTGCGTGGATCGATATTTACTTCAAATCTTATTAACTTATAATTGTCACTAGTAACGTGCTAGCACAAGTCTTTTCGCGATAGTTTTAATCTTCTTCTGCGTGAAACATTGTAGTAGAAAAATAGTAGAACGAGTAAAACGAGTTAGTGTTATGCTCTATGTCACAGGATGACTAAATATTGACTATCGATATCGAAAAAATGACTTTCTGCCAAGTTTCTTGCGGCGCATTCTTCTTGGCAATGATGGTCTTTCCGAAAGCGCTGGTAGTTTAAAAAAATGACGTGTAAAAGTGCCCATTGCGGCCTATTTACTGAATAAATCATTTGAATTTTTGAATTTTTTTTTTGAATTTGATAATAATATCACTCATGTTTAGACTTTGCTCATGTCTAGCTTTAGAGACAGTCTTGACTGAGCCGGCCGCGATAACTGTAGTAGGTAGTATGACGTTCTTTTGAGAGTGTCATTGCTACTGAACTGTCAGGTTGCCTTACAGAAGAAAAGGAAACTCGTGTAAAATGACAATCTCGCATACAGATACCCAGAATCAAGAACCAAAATCAGAAGAATTGTATAAGTTCATATATTGATATTTTTTTATTGTGAGCTTACTTTTTTTTAATTATGTGTAATTATTATTACAAATTATATATTTTTAAGCTTCTGGTACCTTGACTTTTGTATTTAGGACTATTGCATGGTAGGTGCACGCGGCTAGTAGCTAGTTTTATAAGATCTCCGCTTACAAATTGTATCTTTCGCGTCACTGCTTTTATTATAGTGGCATCATAATAATGTTTGATTTTGAGTTTGCATTATATTATAGACACTAAGTAAGTATAGAAGTTAGGTTGGTCAAAACTGTCATATTGGCTGTACATTAATTTTCATCTAATCTAGTGTCCCAAATTTCAAATTTGTCAATTTTCAAAATCACTCAATATGCTTGACTGAAATGTTTACATCGTAAAATCTTGGGCCATATTGTCCGAAATAAAGGTCGTTACTTATTATTGTAATAGCTGGTTCAGATTTTCGATCACGAACCCATCTGGACCCGGTCATTTGAAAGGCATGGGACCACAGCCAACATATCAAATATAGATGAGATGAGCAGAATTTTGGAGGTCTATCCCTAATACACTATAAGGATGTGCTAGCGGACAGGCCTCTACAGTTGCCAGATCCGGACAGTAATTCACATGGAGTGGGCTATGGCGTTAATAGGATGCCGCATACAGCATTACCGAGATATGGAGTGAGATAACGGACACCTACCATTCCAATTTTCCAATATCATATTAATTGTACTTTTAGTAGACGATGACATGCCGTTCACTAAATGGGCCGCTCAAACTATTGACCCCCGAAACAACGAGGTGTAGTACAATATAATGTTTCAAAAATATATTTCACATACTTTTATTCTGACCTAGAAAGACGTGTAATAATATGTGATATTTTTGATTGGTTCGATTGTATATCTATCTTGTCTTGAGTGGATAGAGATGAACGAAATAAATACTTGAATAATTGAGTGGTTTCGGTGTTATCAGGTTCCTTGACCCTTGATGCGTGGCTTTACTGGTACGTCCATGAGGCACATGTGCCATATGACCAGTGATGTAAATAATGGAGTTGTTCTTTCGAAAAAAATAATAAACTTTATTACATACATTATAATAATTATTTTTATTCTTGAACCACATTTAGATAAACAATGAAAATTGCTACGGGGATATTATATTACCTTATCATTACTATGGCGACGTGTCAAAAGAACGCTGCACATTGCTTCGGGACAGATAACTTGTTAATTTGTGGAACCTCCTATAAATTGACAACAATATTTTTTACTTTACTTCTGCGCTACGAACCGTGCCCCACAACTACGTCCATGTGAAATATCTATACAATAAGTTTACATACACGCCCGCTCTCTTTCTCTTCGATGTAAAACAATATTTTATTATGTATGTATAGTATATGTCACACAAGCTCGACTAGCTGTCACAAATACCTACTATATAACTATTATTAGGTATTGTGTGATATATGTATTATTTCATGTAGGAGGAGGGAGGTGGAGGAGGGCGTGTACTGCATGTTATTATATTATGTAGGAACGTATCACATAGATCTAACTGTGCCGCATGGTTGACAGCAGAGAAACCTAGGGCAAAATTAAATACTATAGGTTCTAGATACTGACTAACAGTCAAGCTCAAAAAAAAATAATTGCTAGTGGTACGGTTGGCTTGTTGATTGACTGGACAGCGGGCATATGTAACTTGTATCACAAAGTTTATACCTTTTTTTTGTTCTCAAAGTATTAGCTGAATCTAATGCCGACGTTGTTCACTAGCAGACCTGACCCCCTGATCCTGATAATTATTCTCAAACGCTGTCTAATGCGACGTACTGCATTTTACTTACCCCAAAGAAAAGATTGTATGGTAGAACTGCAACTGTCACAGGCGGAACGGCAGTGATGGGCCTGGTAATTGCAGCCTGCTCGCGTGCACAGACAGATGAGAGGAATAGAGCAACAAAATAATTAAAAGAAACTGGAATTAATCAAAATACCACGCACAGGACTTATCACGCTAACACACACGAGTAATATTTACCTCGACGTTTCGGCAACATTACAGTGGCCGTGGTCACGGGTAGACTGAAGTGTGGGGTGACAAATAAAAATGACCAAGTGCGGGTAGTTCGAAGGACTCGCGCTGCTAGGCAGACTTGACACCCCACACTTCAGTCTACTCGTGACCACGGCCACTGTAATGTTGCCGAAACGTCGAGGTAAATATTACTCGTGTCTAAAAATATATTGTTTCCAAAATAGTTACTTGATTTATAATGCATAATAATTGGCATGATAATTGGGATATGAATTTACTGTACCAGCGGGAAAATTACAAATTAATTATACCCACTGCCCGGTCAACCAGACTAGTTAGCCGTAGATACTACCTACAGGCAAAGAGCGATCAAAAAGTAGCAAAGTAAAGACATTCCCTTTTTACTCTTAGTATTTGAGGACATGTAAAACTATTTGAGCATTTCCAAATAAAGTTTGTACATTTGATTTGCGACTCCTATTTGTGATAAAAATTTGCAGGTATGTAGAGTGAACGATACTGAGTCTCTCAAAATGTCCCAATTGGTTTGTATGGAAATTTCCTTTTTTGTTACCAAAACTATGGATTTGCGGTAACAAAAAAGGAACTTTCCATACAAATTAATTGGGACATTTCGGGAGACTATGTTATTTAAACTCAGAGTGAACGATTCACTACCTGCAAATTTTTACCCAAATCGGAGTCGCAAATCAAATGTACAAACTTTTTTAGAAATGCTCATTTTAGCACTGTAGCTTGCTGTGACAAAGTACCATACTGTTCAGTTACCTATGAGCTTGACTGCTTCGAATTAGGTTTGATGCAACATCTGTCTCCGATGATGACGTGTCAGCTAAACTGAACGTGCCCGTAGTCTGCAAGTACGACGGATTATTTGCGGTAGTTCTAGTTCCTTCACAAGACCTTGAAGAAAGAACTGCGTTATTTTTCCGCCTTTGTACCTTTGCAAGAACTGAAGATGCTACTGCGAAAGGAACAAAGGCAAAAAAATAAACGCAGTTTTTCCTTCAAGTCTTGTAAAGGAACTAATCCAAAAAAACGCAATAGTTCCATCGCACGAACATCCAAAGGAAACACTGCCAATAATCCAGTACACACGACTACAAGCCTGCTGGATCGGAAAAAAATCCTAGCAGATAATACTTACAATAGGTAGTTATATGATACGAATCGACAACTGTTTTCGACTCGAAGGTAACAAAGGGAGTGTAGATGATTTTGGAACTGCTCGTAGTCTTCTGCTGATTGTGCCAAATCATCGGTTATGATATCCTAACAAAATCAATTTATAGAGATAAGTAGGTACAAAATTAGCACGGGATAATTTTTTACCGCAATTTGATCGGCGCAAGTTATCGGCGAGTGGGTGAACTTTTGCTGTTATGTAAGTATTTCGTAAGTATTTATTTATACTTATAAAGGCAAAACATGGCCTAAAAATGCATGAGATTTGGCAAACGTATTCCTTGAGGATCGCAGAGGTGCAAGAAGTTTTTTTTTTAATTCGAATACCTACACTACAGAGTAGTTTTTTTCTTCAACGGGAGCAAAGCCGCGGGATTAAGCTAGTAATTATATATACGAACTGAGAAATCCAGATGCAGAAGCCTAGATAAACTCTTCGTCAACTCTTTTCATGGTTAGCAACTTATTAATAATTGATATTAGCAGCTTATGATTACTAATTCTCTACCAAAAGTCTTACCACAGAAATTGAGTGATGATGATGATGATAATTAGGATAGTAAACTCTGTATGGATTTTATTACCTCTTTTGATAGAAAGAGCTTACACGAACCACTGTTCATAAAATATTAGGTATGTCTAAAGGCACTGTTACACATGCTCGTTACTGGACTGAAGCAAACGCGTTCACACTTGCTTATTACCTTTCCCCCTTCCACCCCGTCTCGAGCTTGCCACTAATAAGCATGCTCGATAGTAGCATGTCCTGTTCACACATGCTACTATTAGCATTTGCTCAATAGTAGCATGCTTTCTTGCTACTAAAGATCATGTGTAACAGTGTCTTAAGGGACTTTGGCCTTACGGATGCCCTTGATAAACTTGATTGCCTGTGCATTCCTGTGCGTGTCGTACAAGGTGACTAGAGCCCTGGTGGCAGCGCTCTCTATTGCCAACTACGAATTCCAAACTCCAGCTCTGCGGCATGGAAGGTAAGGACAAACCTCCGCACTATTTTCCCAAGAAACTCGTGCTACTGATTTTCAACCGACGACCATGACCACTTTAGCATGGTAGTAACTACGAAAAGTAACTATAAATATAACCTGAATAATAGCAAGACCATCAACCAAGACTAGAAACCGTGGTCAGAATCTCGGTAATTTCTCAATTTATCGTACACATATTATGAACACTTGAAAGGCGTTTGGCTCGTATCATAATATGCGAACAGTTATCCAAGACCCTGCTTCTAATTATCAATAAAATACTTATAGATTTTATAGGTCGTAGTAAAATTTTCGAGTAAAGTACAGTTGGTACAAAATTTCGTGACTCGATAAAAAAATGTGAATATTACTCGAAGGAGTACCCCGATCGGTTAGCTAAGTATCGCAATAGACTTTCGCTAGCTGGCGCTGTCTATTTGAGTGTGTGCGTGAGCTCCTAGTGTCCGTATACGGCCGCAATTGACGTTCAAAGTAAAGCACCTCGTTTGCGGCTTTGGCGGAATATTTCATTTCGAGTGTGGGGTCAAAAAATCGGTTACGCTTAGATACTCCCGCCACTAGTTTTTGGTGAAATAATTCTTCATAATTTACGAAAAAAACCTGAAAAAAGGAACTATTGATAACAGCGCCATCTAACGGGACATTGCTCATGAGCTAACCAGGAGCATACCCCTTAAGTCTACTCCTAGACACGAGTACTATCAGCTGTAAAAATATTGGTACCTAATTTGTTAGCATCTTTTGTATGATACTATCTATCTGCCCACTTCACATCCTTATAACAAGCTGGGACTTTACTTGACACTTTGCCTATCCAGAGTAGTCTAAAGAAATTGAATTGATCCGTCCTAGCCTACATAAGGCTCATAAACTCTTTACTTTTCGTTCAAACTAGCTAGGAAACTCAATTACCTCGCATTTTCAGCTACTCTCCTGTAATTTGCTTAGCTACGCTACTTTCACTCCCCTGTCACAATACACATAAGTAGTATAGCGGAGTTTTGAAATTTAAGTTTACTCAGCATTCTAACGATTTAATAATCTTGTCAATTTAGCTCATAAAACATGTTGGGTTAATTTCGAAAGAAAATTAATGCTAAATAACTCAAATAATCCTGCTGAAAGCGCTTTCTATCGTCGAATGTTTTTTTAATTTACTACCTTGTCGCTGTCACTTCGTCTTTGAACTTGTCTATTTAATTGCCAGAAGGCGTAGGCATACAGTGACATGGTACAAAACAAAAAACAACAGAAAATAACAAAAACATGACGCAGATTTGTGTCGCCGGGAGACGACGTGTCAAAATGTAAAGAGCAAAATAGTAAAGTAATAAATGGTTGTGATTCATATATTGAAATGGTACCTTCAAAGTCTTGCTCGGTATAATCATGGTGGGTGTGCTTCCTGGCCGCTGGGTCTTTTGGTGCTTCATCTTCGTCAGTTCTGGTCTCCATATTCCAAGGTCTGCAACAAATATATGAGTTTTAAGGCTTTCGTAGTCAAAATGTATCTTATAGTTTCACTATGTCTATCTGTTTGTTTGTTCGTGGCTTAGTGGAAAGACTTTTAGTGGCAGAAAACTTATTTATTTGTAGTAAAAACAGTATGGACTTGAGTGTAGGTAGGTAAGGTACATTACTATCACGCCCGTAAATGTATGTTCAACTGGTAGCGTCTTGTTAAACCTATTGACGGAATCAGTGATAATATTCGTGTTGGTATGCTCTTAAAAATTGTTTTTTAAGTACATATTTATCCCACTCATCACCCCAATCCTCTAGCTTCAGGATTGCTTTAAAAATGCCAGTGTGGTTAAAAGATTAAAACGTAATCAAATTATTTAAGTAATGCAAGAGGCACTGGTCACTAATTTTTCATACCGCCATTCTTCATACACCTCATCTGATTATAGTTTGCCGACTGATTGCAGATTTAAAATTAAAAAAAGTATTTATAACCTAACCTTTTATATTAGGTAATAAATAATTTGTATCATCATTATTACCTTCTACTACATTCCAAGTCCTAGCTGGAACTTAATCTAGGTTGCCAAGACTTTGATTAAACAATCCTGACCTCTTACTAAGCAGGTTAATGTACGTTTAAGTTGATAACCCTTGCAAACAGTGTATGTTTTCCACTTTCATTGCTTGGATTTAAGTATTCTTGACACGTAACTTGAAGAATATAGAAATCAACAACACCTACTTGCTCTGTAAAGCATGTTATATATGTAGAGAACGTGAGACGCGAATAGAGCAAGTATCATAATACAAGTGGCTGTTTATAAGAATTATTGTAAGTTTTTGCTTGGATTAAGAAAGGTCAGTGACCTTTATGTGTGTCTGTTAGTGTTGTCTATTGTCCTAACGGCCTAGGCCGGGATTGTACTGAGTTGGGACTATTTGTGTCTTGTTTATGAAGTCGAACATACAAACTGAGACATGGATGCGCACAAAAACCAGAAAAAGAGACCAGCGCTGGGAATCGAACCCAGGTCCTCAGCAATCCGTGCTGCGTCCTATAACCCCTACACCACCGCTGGACAGGAATCTAGACACGAATTTCTCCTATGCATACATATCTCAGGTTGCTTTTTATCTACTACGCTACTTAAGCAGCAGCACTAGCGACATCTATGTTCCGCTCTCATCGAGAGACGTCACATTCTTTCGGAACTAACCGATATGGCTTCACGGGATGCCCGTAAAAGTAACAAATTTGGAGTTGAAATTAAAAATACAAAAAGACCTCAAAAAACCATAAAATCATAATTGTTTATGAAGGTTTTATTATCTGTTTCTTTTTTGATCCGTAGTGCTAAGGCGAAGGCTAGATGTGCAATAAATACTGCGATCCATCAATATGATGCATACCTACAGATGGTTTTCAATTTTACATTTCTTACCGCCACCTCTTCCTTTTCACGTAAAGTGATGGGGTTTTTTTCTCTCGTCTAAACCCATAGTGTAGGGCGTACGGTATCGTCGGGTAAGTCTTTCGAAAACGTTTTTGCTCAGACCATTTTTTACAATACAATACAAAGACTCTTTATTGTACACCAGAAATAGTAAGCGATATAGAAAACGGATACACAGAGAAAAAAATTACAAGGTAAGCAATAGGCGGCCTTATCGATTAAGAGCGATCTCTTCCAGGCAACCTTTTTTACAGAAAGAAGGAAGGACTAGTTTACAACAGGTGGTGCATCAAAAGTAGATCAGAAAATTAAAACGTTACAGAAATACATCTATTTATCTATTTATTTATCTATTTTTACTGTTTTCTTTCTTATTTTTTTTCGTGTAATGTTTCAAGGAAATGTTTTATTTGTTTCTTTAATTTTTTCTTAGTGTTAGGCTGAGTTTTCACTTAGAAGTTTCGAAAAAGCGACATTTAAGAAAAAATACATGGAAAAAGGAATCCTTACTTTTTACCAAAATGTTAGCAATGAAATAAAATTATTAATCTTATAACCGTTACACTTTGTACCGGTATGGTATGAACCGGTCTGTAATAAAACCGGAAACTCGACCGTCATAATCCGGGATTTACGGGATTCCCGTATTTTGTACCTTCCTTACATTTTGTATTTGTGCCGAACACAACGAAATACAAAATTTCTGTCACAAAAAGTGAGATAGGAGTTAAGTGCATGCTTGCGCGTGGAAAATAACCTTATTTTCAGAAGTACAATCTTATTTTGATCCATATCTTCTTCTTTACATAGTACAAAATAAAATCGCTTCCCGTCGTCTGTCGGATTTTAATGCAATTTTCATTATTACTCGTACATATTATTTTACGAAAGGTTTTTTTTTAAATTAGCCTGTATTGTGTCCCATTGCTGAGCAAAGGCCTCCACTTTCTCCTTCCACTCGTCACTGGCTTCTGAAAATATGGCCAGTCCGCTCCAAATCGTCACTCTTTATACGTTTGTTTCATCATCCCAGCCTATATACGTCCCACTGCTGGGCACAGGCCTCCTCTCAGAACAAGAGGGCTTGGGCCATAGTTCCCACGGTTCTATATATTTTATGGCAAACGTTGGTATGGCAAGTGAAATTCGGGCAAGTAAAGGTAAACTGAACGTCAAATGGACCTCACAATACTAACGCCATCTATCGATATTTCGCCTCTCCTCCGAACCACACTGTGTCCGAACCTACATTGCATGTGCTGCCTGGTAGCGATTAGTCGTGGCAAGTCTGGTACCTACTCGTACTTGGGATAACTAGCCACTTGAACGTCGTCGCTAATTTTATCGCATCTTGGATCTTAATTCTTTGGCACCGGCATAGTAACACGGAAACGCTATTTCCTTTTAGGGTTGCCATTCATCAGAATTTCCGGGAAACGCCACGTAGATTATCAAAGTTGACCAGGACGCAGAATACGGTAATTGATAACTACTGAATTTGCCAAGTCTTGATTATTATGAAAATATAAATATCTATACAGACAGTGTTTAGTGATGAGAAAACTTAAATCGGTTGAAAATTGGATTAATAATGATTTTTTGAAAAATCTATATTATACCTGTCTCTTTCTCAAACGCTTTTCAAGTCACATGCAAGTACCTATGTCTGTCTCTATCTAATCTTGACTGTCAAACCTTTATAACTTTGTTATTAGTAAAGGTAGCTTAAAAATTGTTTCTCTATACGACAATAGGCATTGTGAAGTTTTCATTTATAATTATAAAACATATAACCACCGTAAAACAATATTAGGATCCGATAAAGCAATTTTCTGTATTTATACTAATGGAATTTGTATACATGCAACACTACCATTATTTATTTATTTATTCAAAACAATACAGTAATAGGCTTACAGTATGAAAAACCAAAACGCCTATTACGTTACATGCTTCATATAAATCAACATGGAACACAAATTGACAACTGTCTAGTCTAGTATGACAGCAGCAGGGCTACTACGAAACTCGAAGTTCGTATCGTACCGTCCCTCTCGCTCTCGTATTAAATAGTATAAGTGTCAGAGGGACCGCACGACACGAACTTCGAATTTCGTAGTGCTCTCTCTTCTTCCTTCCGTCGCAATGGCCGCGTACGACATCTTATTGATCTCGCTCTTTTGTTTAATATTAATCGATATCTTCTCTTGTAATTGCTGATGTGCTTTCCAAAATTGCGGAATATTTCAAATAGGAAAATTTCGGAAACTTCTCACAATTCTGTATGGGGATTGAAACTTTCCCAGTTTGAGTCTAACATCTGGTAGCGTGGTGTACGGTTGTATAGATTGAAGATGAGCTCTGATTGAGTTTGAAATGCGTCAGTGTAGTGTGGTGGTGGTGATAGATGGGTTTGTGTGTGTTTTTACAGTGTTTATTCGTAGTTGGAGGAACTGCATAAACACACACAAATCACACAAACCCAACTATGATCACTACCACACTACACTGACACGTTTCGAACTCAATCAGAGTTCATCCTCAGAGCAACACAACCGTTCACCATGCTACCAAATTTTAAACCAAAGAACCAAAACAATATTTTTGAGTACTTGGGGGTTTACAACGACAAAGTAAAATAATTGTTTTGGTTTTCAATAAATGCACCTTAGATCCCTGAGTTTATTGTAATCCTAAAAAATCTAAAAATCCTGATTTAAAGTAGTAACCCTGCGTGCATTCACCTGGTGATTGTGTCATAAAAGCAGCGATCAAACTGATCAGTAGTTTCCGCGCCTGCGCAAATAATGAACACACGATTGACCCACGTGCATTGTTGCAATTGTTCGAAGGTCGATGCGGAATGCTTAATACTACTTATTGTTTGTGTCTTGTGTTGTGAATAAACGTATTTCCTTTTTTTAGGGTTCCGTACCTAAAAAGGAAAAACGGAGCCCTTGTAGGATCACTTTGGTGTCCGTCTGTCTGTCCCTCTGTCTCGAGGTATCAAGTTGAAATTAACACCTAATACTTATGCCAGCTGTAAAAAATAAAGCTTCTACATTAATGCAATTAAAAAAAAAAGATACGGCCATTTGAGCCTTATTTTTCATACATTACGCAGTGGAATCAAAACCTATAGGGTTCTTCTCGGAGACCTTGAATCATGAAATTTGACAAGACGGTAGCTCTCACAGCACAAGTAAAGGAATAAATCTGAAAATCGCTAATTTGTTGCTCCACCAAAAAAAAATTATTTTTATTACAAACTTATTTCATTCGAAAGCTATGGTTTATTTCGACACTATCTGCGTAGATCAAGGTGGCGTATAGCGTGGACTACAGTGCAGAAGCCCCGAGTTCGAATCCTAGAATAGTACCTAATATTTATTTTGTTTTCAAACGAACATTTATTTTTCTTTTTCCATTGTGTTAAATATTTTATATTTTAGAGGGAATAAACAATCGGATAAAACGGGAAAAAGCCTCGAGACTCCATCAGCGATCTATTTACATACAAATTTGTACGGAACCCTCGGTGCGCGAGTCCCACTCGCGCTTGACCAGTTTTTCTTTCTTCTGAATGACGTTTTTATAAGACGGTGTTGTGGACCGTGGGATCTTATAAAGCCGTATTGTTCTGAGTAGATGAAACATTAGCGGAGAAAAAATGACTAATTATTACCCATCGATCATGTATTATTTTCTTATGCAGGTGCTGAGTAGCTTAGAGAACCTGGCTATGGAACTTGAAATCCCGGATTCGATGCCCGGTATTTGTATAAAAATTATGAATCTTTGTGCACGAGACTGGGACGATAAATATTTATTTAAGTGTGTATTTATCTATATCTTCTTATAAGTATATTTATCGGGTGTGCAATACCCATAACACAAAAGTTTTGCGTAGTAGTAGTAGGACCAGGTCATAATTATGGTCATTTAATGTAAATTATTTATGTACGTACGATGAATAATACGGTATTACTATATACAGTCGAACAAATTGAATCATGATCCAGGGTGGAACCTTTTAATAATCAATATCACTATGACAATACTACCTACATATACCTGGGTACTGGCAATAAAATAAAAAATAATTGTAATTTAGAAATTCCCCGTGTGGTGTCGGGTTAGAATTACACCTCTCCATTTCTTCCGTGGATGTCGTAAGAGGCGACAAAGGATATAGGTACCGTAGGCGACAGGCAGCAACCTGTCACTATTGTACCTTTTTTTGTCAATCTTTAAACTTAAAATTGCTAAAAGTGGCTCCGAAGCGGTAACGTTTCGTGTGCTCTGCCCCCATTTGGGAATACAGGCGTGATGTTTGTGTGTGTGTGTAATTTAGAAGCATTCCATTTTATTGAAAAAGTTAAAACTGGCCAGTCCCAGAAGTCACATCTTAAACCCATAAATGGGTAACACGTAACAGAGGTGCTTTGTACCGTACACAAGCACTGGCTAAAATGGCCCTTCTGGCTACAAGCTTTAAACAAGGTCCGTTTGGGAATCCTTTGTTTTATTTAGAAACAAAATGTTTATTCGTCTCTTTGGAATTTTGCCTTTTTTTTAATACTATTTTTGATTTCGTAGGTGATCGTGCGTAAATTATATACAGCTTTCTAACACTAATAGTATGTAAGCTAAGCCACGGACGGACGGACGGACAGACAGACATGGCGAAACTGGGGTTTTCAAAAAAAAAGTTTACCCTTTCTTTTCTTTTAATTTTTGGAAAAATATGGTTTTTCCTACTCAGAATCAAGAGCACATTCGATTCCGATAGTTTTAAAAAATGTCCCCAAAAAAAAATTCAGTTTTGCGACTTTTTTCATATACCTAGTCTCACTCTGGGTACTCACTATGGGCGTGACAAAACTGACTCATACTCGTAAAATGTTGTACGACAAAAATGGCGACATTTTTTTAAATGATCGGAATCGATTGTGCTCTTGATTTTGAGTAGGAAAAACTATATTTTTCTCGCTATGGGCGTGACAAAACTGACTCATAAAATTTTGTATGACAAAAATGGGGACTTTTGTTAAACTATCGGAATCGATTGTGCTCTTGATTTTGAGTAGGAAAAACCATATTTTTCCAAAAAAAGAAAGGTACACTTTTTTGAAAACGCCCAACTACAAGGATCCCGTTTTTCCATTTTGGCTAAGAACCCTAAAAAGGGACACAGACAATAAAATATGGAACCTTACATTTTATGAATTTAGCATCGTACTCGATTCAAGCTGTTCATACCAAGCTGTTTGTTTACTTTGAACATTTACAAATCCCAACGTAATTATCACTAAGTGATCCATTTGTGATGTATCAAATAACGTATCAGAGTTTTCATACGCTACGCTTTTGTCAATTTGGTTCGTTATAAATATTCAATTTCACATCTCCCCGTTATCCCAAACACAGAACATTCTGTACCAGGGATGGCAAACCAATGGTACGTAAACGTAAGGCAGTGGTAGCATGTGATAAAATAACAAAATATTAGCTAACTACTGGTAGGTCAGTGAGCTGTGTATGTACCTATAACCTCGTGAGTTTTTGACATTTTGAAAAATTTTGCTAGAACTGAATCGAAGAGAAAATTCCATATAATTATCGATCTGGTCACTAAATAATATTTAGTGATATGAGAATCTGTTGAGAAAAACGATCTACAGAGAAGAACAGCCCGACACACGCTGGACATATAAAAGCGTTTTTGTTCAAGCTGAGATGGAAAAGCTTCGCTCGCGCTTCACGCTCGCTCGGTCAAGTTACTACACTAATTTTCACCCCTGAAAACCCTCACATAGCAAATGTCATCGAAATCGTTAGAGCCGTTCTCAAGGTCCCGAAATAAATAAATATACAAGAATCGCTTGTTTAAAGATGAAATATGTTAACAATGCAATTTAATAAAGCTTGTAATGACTCTACCACAGCCCATATTATTTAATGGCTCGCTATAGCCGCCATTTTTTTTCATAAAATGTTTCATAATACCAATAAAGGTTCGCCATCCCTGCCTTGTATCATCCCGCAATGCTGCGGATGGAGCGCTCAATTGCGTTAAATATTTGACATCCATCAAATTAAAATATAAGGGCGCTTTGGCTTGTGAGATTGAAAAAGGATTTATATCACTTTTAATTTAGAAATACCTACTTAAAATGTATTGCAAGGAACTAGCTTGTGCCTTCGGTTTTGACTTCAAAGAACTTACCTCAAATCTGGCCCTAAAATGTATGCAGTAATAGGTAATTTTGTATGTACCTAGAGTGGGTCAAATTTTGTGCCGCTGAGTTTATTATAGTTATTAACTCACCGGTAACGACGTATATGACTGAAAATCACTAAAGGTTTGAAACATAATAAAAATTCTATGTATGTATCTGTAGCAATAGTGAAATGATTGTAGTCTCTGCCTACCCCGGTTGGGGAAGAGGCGTGATTTTATGTATGTTTGTATGTATAGAGAGCATAAACTTGCGTTTTCTCTTTTTGTACTCTTTTAATTATATATTAACATATTAAATTATATCTTACCGGATAACTCACGTCTTAAATCGAGTTTAGCTCGACATGTTTCGGGCTAATTCGTAGCTCTTCTTCCTAGGGGCAACGCGACTCGGCGGCTGCCGCAACACGCGCGCGAGAGTTATCCGGTACAATATAATTTAATATGAGTGAGTCTCACGGTAGTTTCACGTTCAAAATATATTAATATGGTTTAATAATAGTAAAGTATAGCAGGAGTATAGCGGGTCTGTAACAATTTAATGTACGAGTACATAGATAAAAAAATACCTGCACATAAAAAAATACCTTTCCATATGTCTGTACCGTACATCTCGACGCGTTCGATCGTCAAAATAGACGCTTTTGTACACCATCACTTTTTTCCTTTTTTTAATATTATTTTATTATTTATTTTTATATTACTGGCAATAAAGAAAATTAACGCCCATTAAAAGTTTATAATATTCCAATCGAATTAGGATTCGAATTTCAAACACGGATTCGTCCGCACATTAAAAAGTATGGAAGTTGACTCGGCAAGTTGTCGGATCGCACGTTAATAAATTGAAGATTTTCTGCTAAGGATAAGGTATGGGAGGGAGGGAACCGAGAATTGCTTATTATTAGTTTGTACTGGACTAATAATGCTGGCTTCATTACACACTGATTCGGGGTAGAGTATTTATGATGCCGTATTTATTTAAGAATCCATGTAGAAATACTCTTACAGCATTTCTACATAATTATACTGGATATAAGTCTAATTTAACTTGCAAAATTTGACCCGTACATACGACCATACATACAATACATACAAAACATATATTGCAAGTTAAATAAAAGCTTGGAAAAAAAATTAAATCGCGAGCCACTGTAGAACTTTTCACAGAAGGAAGATTTCATAGTGTCATCGCATTGCTTAGCAAAAAAAATCATTATGTCACTGTGAGAACGTTCCATGTTAGGTCGAGAATCAAATATTTCGACTGTACCTATACTGCGTCCTTTGATCAATCGCTTACAACTGCTTACTTTCTCGGTCGCGCAATGTATGCAACATGAATCACTTTTCTCGCGTAATCTAGGCTTTACGCTTTTCTATATTACTTTGTCGTGTCAGGTACAGGCTCAGGTCGTTCAACCTTTCACTATGTCAGGGCGAGTGAGCAAGCACATGATCGAGTCATGTGATCAGGGGGAGAATAAATAAGTATTTAGCCCGAGTAGCATTCCACAAGGTGATGTAGATTTGATATTATGTTCTTAGTGAGAGTGGTCTGTAATAACCGACTCAGGAACTACACAATTATAAACAATTGATTGAATCAGGCGTTACTTTGCGGAGGTCCAGGTACAGAAACAAATTATAAACCACGAACGGTCGGACATTTTTAAAAGCTTTTATTTTATCTTTAATCTACTTGGAAGTAACTGGAGTGTTCGGATTGACTTGAAATTTGGTGTGGATATAGTTACAACATGGTGTTAAAAAAATCCTGTACGATAATTTAACCTCCATTAAGGCTTTACTGATTACTAAACGATACCTACAAGCGAAAAAATCATTGGAATTCGAAAATTAAAATTAAAATTTGGGAGTTTGGGCGCAGGATGAGGGAGAGAGGAGGTGACCCCCGTTCCGGGTCGTACTTGGTCCAGCGGGTCTCGTTGGCCATACAACGGGGCAATGCCGCTGGGGTAATGGGTACGTTAGGGCCAAGTACGATGCGGAGCGGAGGTATATTGTCATTTTTTTAATTTTTATTACAGTTACTTATTTTTTGTTTTGATTTGTAATTTAATTTAATTTGAGAAATAAAAATGTTTAGTATGGATATAAAGTTTTCTTCTAAAAAACCTTATGGTATTTTTTCAAATTAAAATTTATTTCTACTTGTATCGTATTAGTTATTAGCAAAGCCGTGGTGGCCTAGTGGTTTGACCTATCGCCTCTCAATCAGAGGGTCGTGGGTTCAAACCCCGGCTCGCACCTCTGAGTTTTCGAAATTCATGTGCGGAATTACATTTTAAATTTACCACGAGCTTTGCGGTGAAGGAAAACATCGTGAGGAAACCTGCACAAACCTGCGAAGCAATTCAATGGTGCGTGTGAAGTTCCCAATCCGCACTGGGCCCGCGTGGGAACTATAGCCCAAGCCCTCTTGTTCTGAGAGGAGGCCTGTGCCCAGCAGTGGGACGTATATAGGCTGGGATGATGATGATGATGATGAGTTATTAGCAGCCTTGTGTGTTAAATTATCAATCATACAGGATTTTTCAATACCATTATTGTATAAATTGGATGACAATAATCTGACAGCGAAATTTTGTGGTCGAGCCGCAGAAGGGAACTACTCAGCGGTTAAAGGCACAAACACGAAACACGAGTACATGTATTCAGTTGTGAACTTATGATATGACAATACATTTTATATTATTAGTATGTTGTCAAAAATTGGGACATCCCAATTATGCCTCGAATTATCAAGACAAACCGCAGCTCTGATTTCACCAATTAGTGACAAGTTGTATTTACCCAGTATTTGTAATATTGGATGGTTGATTGATTGCTTCCGTCTTACATCCGTTGAAGATGGGAATCGTTGATTAAATTTAGATTATCATCATCAAAGGTTTCCTATAGTAGACAGAAGATACGAACCTAAATCGACCTTCACCGGTCTGATAATATAATGAAACGTATTTTATAATAAATTTAGTATATTAGAAAATAAATTAGAAATGGGTTTGCTTAAAAAAACTTGGCCAGGCTATTTTTGATTAATTTTATATATATATTTTAAATAGTTTAAAATAGCCTGTCCGGAATTTTTTAAGCAAACCCATTTCTAATATGCTAAATTTATTATAAAATACGTTTCATTCTATTATTATCAATTTATTAGACCGGTGAAGGTCGATTTAAGTTCGGATCTTAGACCACTATTAGAACATATTTAGGTAACTGCTCATGTGGTGTTCATCTTTGCCTGACCGCCCCCCTCTCCTAAACGAGTGGAGTGGAACGTAATCGCTCGTACAGATGTGTGATTACTTTATTTCGGTTCCTGCCCTAAAGGGTAAAGGAATTTGATTTATACGTCTTAAATTATCTAAGGTTTTTGCAGTCAAAAATAGTCTATCGGTTTTACTGTTTGTTGTTTTGTTTATTTTTTTTAAATGTATGCAATCTTGATGGTCCCAAAGGAAGACCAGCGCTGTTGGCACGGGCGGCATTATGCTGATTTGGGACCATTTCGTGGTCGTGATACGTATTTTTTGTGTAATTGTCACGAATAAATGTTTTCTTTTCTTTTTTATAAATGTGTGACGTAATTTATGGATGAACCTTTTTGATCCATTATTCACCGTTCCTACCTTTAAGTAATTTTTGGAAAAAAAAACCCTTTGTTTTAGAGATACCAAGTATGCAGCTACTAATGTTGCAGAAAACAAGAACTGTACAGCACAAACGTCTCAACACAAAACGAAACCTAGATTTTCTTCTATTACATACACAATAATACTAAGTGCAAGTTCGAGTACGAGTTCCTAAAATGTGAAGCCAAATCCGATTTGCCCTTTATCCGAAAAGGTACTCACCAGTGAAGCGAAAATGGAGGCATTGGTATTAATAAATTGCGGCATTTTGCGGAGCTACAATTTCGTTTATTATGGAAAAATGTTGAGGGACTGAAGGAAACGATATATCATCATCATCATCCCAGCCTATATACGTCCCACTGCTGGGCACAGGCCTCCTCTCAGAACAAGAGGGCTTGGGCCATAGTACGTAGTAGTAAACGATATACGAAATAGCAAGTCTAAAATTTCTCCGGCTGAGCGGAACCACACTAAAGCTCGTGTCTATACTACCATCTGTCACAGGGTGCAATTATTTCATTGGTAGATGCTTAAGGTGCATGCTCTCCACACCGCTGCTTAAAATACGGAATCGCAGTAACGTGTCGGAAACTTCAGGTCTTTACCGAACAAAAGTCGTTACGTTTACGGCACGTCCCTGCGATTCCGCACCGTTTGCGTATTTTAAGCAGCGGTGTGCAGCGGTGGTGCAAAAAAACGGTGCGCATACGATGCGTACCAAAATATTAATGCGCAAAATATTAATTAATTAAGCTAAAGTTATTGTTCCCGTCATATTGGTTACATTTTATTTTTGAAGAGATGGATCTCCTGTCACAGGAGCCTTATATTTACTTACTAGGAGATCTCTAACCTTCATGCATGCATCTGGATATTAAAATAAATACTTTTTCATTTTCTTTTTCATACTAACTCAACCATCTGTTGAAATATTCAGGATTCAATTTATAGCACCTTCTATTTGATCTTAAATACCTAAACAGGTATTATTCACAACCTCATCATACGAATAAAACATAATTATCCTAAAGCAATTCCTCACAGCGCGTCTGACTTCATGAATAAATATCCCTTCGTTTATTCTGTAAAAGTCCCTGAAATATTACTCACTCCCTTTGACGTTAAATTTTCATAGGAGATACTTCATCTAGCGTTTCAAGCCAAGTTCAAGCCAACAGAACTGGCGAGCAGCACCGTGTGTAATTTTACCCGAACCATTTGGAGCCACTTTTGACCTCCTCATAACTCAAATCTATTTCACATAAACATATCAAATTTGGTTCATTTATTGAGACATTGTGTGTGTGTAGGTATGTGATCCAAATTTCATAAACAATCCGTTTGTTATTTAGATATTAACATCCAAAAATCGTCATTTTTATCACCGACTCACCTATAGATCAAAATTCTAACCCAGTCCCAGATGACCTACGAAGTTCAAATTTCGCATCCAGATAAGCAGTTGGGTGAATACAAAGGAAAAAGTAGAAACTAGTAAATTTTTATCATTTTATTATAATTCTTAAATTAAATTATTTCTGTACAAAAAGTACTGATATCCCATCAAATCATAAATGTGAAATTAGAGCCAAGTTCAATATTATGATATATGCCTTGATTGTTAACTTTAACGACAAAATTAGTGAGATCTAAATGGGTGCCAAGTGCCAAGGTGCCAAGTTCAATGGTCAGTCCTGAAATTTATTATACCAATATAAAATATTTTATAACAACTTAAAATATCATTTCTTCTGATAACTTAGGATAATATATTGAAGCCTAAGGTCGGACTTGGCTAGTATATTCATATACGAATTATACATATTATAGCCTTCGCAAGTTGTAAAGTTGTAGTAGGTACTTAATAAAAATTCGTATATGAGAACTAGCCAAGTCAAACCTTATCCTATCCTATCCGCGGAGTCGAGGTAACGGCTAGTGCTCAATAAAATCAAATCAAATACTGCTATTATTTCACAAGTAATATTTACCTCGACGTTTCGGCAACGTTACAGTTGCCGTGGTCGTGGTCGTGGTGGTATTTTGACTATGAGTAAGAATTACGAAAGTTTAAAACGTTATAAATACTGCTATCCCTAAAATCAGTGAAAAAATCAAGCTTCTAAGTCGACGCAATCAAAAGATACAGTCAATTATAAAGGTGTTTCCATACAAAAATTGCCGCAACCGAAAAGATACGGACAATGTTACAGTCAACGAAAGAGACGGAAAGAAAAACATTTCTGTTCTTGTTATTTTATTTTTTCTTTAACTGACTAGCGATTGTACTCTATCTCGCCTGATGGTAATTGCAGATGAGGCTAAAGACTATCTCAGGCTAGTTAGTTCGGCTTGTGTTTTGTGTGTTGCGGAAGGGTGGCGTTCTGCTGCAGACACAAACTGTATTGGATCTGTGCACGACATCAGCGCCACCTAGCATCCGCAACTTTTTTGGCTCTTATGCTCTGACGTTTTGAAATTTCATCGCGACATTGTGACAAAAATCAATAATTTATAATACAAAATTACTGTGAGACCGTGATTTGGGTGGACAAAAGGTTGTGAATTCATTTTTGGTCATTAAAATTAAATGAGGTAAGTAAAATTTATTCAAAAAGTGTGTTTTATTTTCGAAATGTCAAGGTTTGTTTACTTCATTTTTAGTTGTACTTTTACTGTAAAACGAAAAGATAAAGCTATCTTATAGGTTTCTTTGAATAATAGTAAAATTTTATAATTGTTCTTATACGAGTATCGCTAGTAATAAATTAAATATCGTTTTCAGATCAAAATGAGTATCATTTTGAAGACCGGTTTTGTGAGTATCACTCAATATAAAATTTCAACCACAAACCGTTTCATAAGGAAAATTGTTGCTGGACATGTCCGAGATGTAGAGGAATTAAGAACAAAACAGGGACAGTGTTCAATAATTCAAGCTCGCATCATAACACAAACATATTACTAAAATTAGGTAGTTAAAGTCTATACAAATTGCTTTGTTAATGACAGATTCATATGAGTATGACAGATGACAGAGCATAGATTAATTCTTTTTTTGGCCACTATGAGCGCTGCGATAGATTTCATTACCCCCACCTAGTACTTCGCACCCTCCCAATACCAGCTGCCTACCCTTAATGCACGCCATAGCCGAACCAACTAGCCAACTGCCAGCTGGAATAGACCTACTACACGCCAATCGGTAACAGCTTTAGAAATTAATTAGGTATATTATAATGTTTAATAATGGTGACGGCATAAAGATCTAAATAATTCAAATAACTTCTAATTATAGTCCCTGAACTCAATAAATATTTATCAGTTACGCGTGGAATTCAAATGTTGGTGTTTTGGGACCAACTTTGATATGGAACTAAATACATTGCCAACAAGGCGTCTACCCAAAATACGCGAACGACGAGTTTGGACACGTTTTATATTATCGAAACGGCGATATTTGTTTACGGAAAGTTGGTTCATTCGCATACAAATATTTCAAAATTAGTTGGCGATATGTGTCGAGAGTTTTGAAATTTATTAATTAGGTTTCAATGCTAATGTTTTTGCTTTGCCGCAAATATACAAATTATTCAAATATAGGGTTCCAGGCCCCGAAAACGACTTTACCCTGTTCGGTGTCGAGACCCCTAGATTCTACGCTAACTGAGCTTCGCGGTTTGCACGGAGCGGTGGCCGCCTACTGAATAACCTAACCAACAAAAAGTTGGAAAACCCCCGACTTTGTCACTTCAAAGTTAAATATCTCAAAAAGAGCTGAACCGATTTTGATAAAACATTTCCAAAAAACCATCGCTAGAAAACCTGCTTTCAAATAAAAAAAACTGCATTCAAATCGGTCCACCCGTTTAAGAGCTACGGTGCCAACGACAGACAGACACACACACAGACACACAGACACACATAGCGGTCAAACTTATAACACCCCTCTTTTTGTGTCGGGGGTAAAAATTTATTTTATTTTATTTATTTATTTATTTGACAAAAACACTTAATACATAATGTTAAAATTTTCCGTCAGACTCCAAACTAGGCTGAGCCTGTAACTTGGTAGTCTGCGAGTGTGAATACAGATTAACAATAGTTTAATTATGATTATGTTACCTTAATTATGAATATGTGTGTGTAAAATAGTGTGAGCAGCGTGGAGCGTTGACTGCACGCGTCGCTTGCGACGGATTTTACCTGTACCCGCACTTGCAGGCATGCGCCCGCGCTACAAAATTCGAGAATCGAAGTTCATATCGTACCGTCCCTCTCACTCTCGTATTAACTAATATTAGCGTCAGCGGGACGGCAAGATACGAAGTTCGAATTTTGCACTTCGTAGTATAAGGCATGTGCACCCGTGCCAGCTAGCTTAGGCCCTTAGCCCGTGGGGTCCTAACGATCAGGGATGTCAGACGGCTACTCAGAAATTCTTGTGCCGAGCTGGCTAAAAGCTGGTACTGAAAACGAAAAACTGGTACACCTGCGCTCCGCTGCAACGCTGCCAACACTGATATATAAACTATGTCGGAAATCGCGTCCTAGTGAAAAACATATACTCAGCGGCACAAAAATTGGCCCACTTTCCATACAAATTTACCTATTACTGCATACATTTGAGGGCCAGATTTTTTTCCGCTCAGTATTCGTCGACCGTAGGTTCAATTAAGGTAAGGGACAAAATACGACTTTACAGGAGGAGAGGCCCACAAAGTTTTTTCTCGGACTAAATCAGCCATAACTTTTTTTGTTATCAACCTTTTCCGGATCTGATTTTACACAATTTCTTGTATTTTAATGCTCTATCTATCTGTGTAACATTTATTTAAATAAATTAGATATTTAAGAAAATAGACGTCCCTTACACCAACGTATTTGGTTCGTCTAAACATTCCCGCAAAAAGTGTAAGGTTCATTTCTTGCTCATAAATGTTCTACTCCTGGGCAGTAGCCTCTTTTCTAACTTTAGCTGTTGTTCCCGTGCAAGTTCTGTGCCGATTTAGAACTCATTACTGTTACCATTTAATTGCTTCAATGTTCAGGTTTTCTCACAATATTTTCCTTCACCGAATAGATCGCGACTTTTTATGCCTATTAAGATTATTTTTCAAATTAAGAACATTAATTTTATGCGTAATGTGGCCTCTAATTCTGTACATAAATTCATAAAAATCAGTTATGTGTGGGCACACAGGTACCCACGACTTTCTACTTAAGAGACAATAGTTAAAGCCACAGGGTCGCTATAGTTTTAGCTTATTCATGTTCCATTAAACGTACTCTATCGTCGCATAACAGATTACATAAATAACTTGGAAAAACCGATTAATTTTCATGAATTGGTGCGCGTCGTCGCTGATTTATTTGTTTACTCTCAGCTGAAACGAAGTATCCAATTTGTGAAACTTTAAAACGGACTGAAAATATGTCACAGCAGTTTGTAACTTATGCTTGTTTCGAGTTTCGTTGTCTGACAGTTAGTAACTGAATGGTGTCCTGTCGATAGTTTAAAAAACTGGAATAAACTAAAGCTGCTTATGATATAATATAATATAATACACTGAGAAAAGCTTTGAAATAGGTAAGTAGTCATTATTTTAATTATAGTATTAGTAGATTGTAAATTATCTTATCTTACACGTTACCGACGCATTACATTACGCCCGTAAGGTGAAAAAAATATTCACTAGGTATTCATTACTTTTTTTTATACTACTATAGTTCATGTAGAAACAAATCGGGCAAGCCACATATTTTTAAGGGTTAGGTTAAAGGCTAGTGGTTAAATATGTATATACCTGTGGTATATACCTATTATGAATTGAATTGAAGTGTTTCGTGATTGCACAATAACGTAAAAGCAACAATAGGTCTACTTTCCATGTCAATGTCGATTCCATTAGGTGATCAATAATGTCTCGTTCCCGGCCACGTGCTTAAATGGGGGCAGGAGTACAAGTAGGTAACTGCTGGACAGCCTTTTCACAGTAAATGCTCTAGTGCGTACCTACAATGGCGGCTTACTGTGACAAAGTAGGGGGTCAATCTTACGGCAGTCAAGTAGGTGGTTTCAATTTACTGATAGCAATTTAGTGATTTAGATCTCACTTCTTTTGGTTAAAATCAACAATTAGGGCATATATATCATAATATTGAACTTGGCTCTCTTCAAATTTATGTTGACACATGTTGATGGGATATCATTACTTTTTTTACAGAAATAATTTAATTTAAGAATTATAATTAAATGATAAAAGTTTACTAGTTTCTGATTTATTCCTTTGTATTAATCCAACTACCTATCTGGATGGCCAAATTTGAACTTTCTAGGTCACCCGGAACTGGTTTAGAATTTTGATCTATAGGTGAGTCAGCACTGAGTCAGTGATAAAAATGAAGATTTTTGGATGTCTGTTGATTTTTAATATCTAAATAACCGTTCGAGGTGTGTTTATGAAATTTGGAGCACATATTTATCTTACACGTCTCAACAAATGAGCCAAATTTGACATGTTTATGTGAAATAGATTTTAAGTTATGAGAGGGTCAAAAGTGGCTCCAAATGGTTCGTGTAAAATTACACACGGTGCTGCTCGCCAGTTCTGTCAGCTTGAATTTGGCTTGAAATGCTACCGCGTGAAATATTAAAATCAAGTCCATTTTGATGAAAAAAAAGTGATTAGACGTCTACTTAGCTAGTTAAAAGATACGAATTATAGATAAATGTGTTATTGATTCGATCCAGTGGGGTGTTTTTACAAGATTTTTTATGAAATCGGTTTGTTTACACTTTTTATAAATTCGATTGATATACCGTATAGGTACCTACCTTAAACATGTAGTGAGTATAAGTTTGTAATTAAATCTAAGTTAGCTTAATTATGTTTTGTTTGCGTAGCGTATGGGAAAGGTAAATGTCAAAGCGACAGAAGATAAAGTCAAAGGAATGTGTAAATAACATGAGCTGTGGACGCCCACAAATAATAGAACAGAATGAGTCTTTATTAAATACTTACACTTTATTTTAATAAGAGTACCATTAATAAATTGGGATATTTTCTACATTAAATTAATTACTAAGCGTAGGTAAATAGAAAAGCTCAGTGGTTGCTACGGATGTGTGCTGGACGTTTGTGTAACAACGGTACCTTTTCCGTCAGTCGTTTTACATGGTTGATTACCGGCTCATCATCAATCTTCTTATATATGTCCATAGTTCGCACCCGGGCTCGTTGCGGATTGGGTACTTCACGCACACCATTGAATTACTTCGCAGGTTTATGCAGGATTCTTTATAATGTTTTCCTGTTACGATGTTTTCCTTTATCGCAAAGCTCATGGTAAATTTCAAATGTACCTACTGCAAAAAACTCAGAGATTCGAGCCCAGGTTTGAACCCACGATCCTCTGCTTGAGAGGCCATAGATCAAACCAGGCCACCACGGCTGTTTTCTTTATTCGCCCACTACAATTCGTTTTTTTCTCAGATTTTAATCGAACATTCAAATACAGAGCATTCAAATTGTACCTTTTTATAAATGTTTAGTGGTTGGAAGCACCTTTGGGCAAATCCGATAAATACGTTTCACGTACATACGTGGGATTAAACGTTTATATTTACCTCATGTGTTTATCGATTCCGGCGACATTATGAAACAAAACACGGCCTGCCCAATGCTCGGAGGATTAGAGGTGCGACCCGGTTCCCAGGGATTTTCTTGAGGCAATATTGGAAAAAGTAATGTTTCCGAATATTGTTTTTATTACAAGAACGTTTGCATAACATCCGCCTGGAGAGAGATTTCTCTGTTGTAGTATCTAAGGGTGCTTAATAAAATCTAAGACTTTTTCAGAGATAACTTTGGGGCGGCAGGCGTAAGCTTGCCTTCGGAATCCAAAAGCTTGGTTAGGTACTTGACCTGAAATGTATATTTCAGAATCATATTTCTGCCAAGTTTCTCGCGGCGCATTCTTCTTGGCAATGATGTTCTTTCCGAAAGCGCTGGTAGATTTAAAAAAAATACGTGTAAAAGAGCCCTGAACTATTTACAGAATAAATGATTTTGAAAAAGTTTTTGGGTACCCTGGATGGGATTTGAACCAGCATCTCTTGGTTACACGCGCCGAATACCAGCATGTGTCAACGATAAATATAAGAAAGTACTCGTAGGTACCATTACGTTCCGCGATTGTTGAGCGAATTTACCCGATATATACAGTGTGGGGCCCAGAACCGGGGATAATATTAAAAAGAGGCTTTATAGATCACCGGTAATTGGATCATCATGGTCCCACTTCATTAAAATCAAAACTTAACTTTTTTTTTTTTATAACAAACTTAATCGTAAATTCAATGTAAGCCATCCTAGAACCCAACTGACGTTACCTGTCACGCTACAAATATCATTTTGCTTTACATTGCTTCTTCGAAAAAACTTAAAAGTGTAATAAATTCTTTTTTTTTAAATGTCGTTGAACTAAATGTTGCTCAGTTTGACGAGTACGATCTATGTCTTAATTATTTGCCCCTGTTACAGGCCACACACGGTATACTCGTTGTAAATATTGTCATTAGTAAACCAGAATAACATGGCCAAATTATGAACAGTGCATGGCACAAACCTAAAATATAAAACAAACCTAACCTGTAGAGTTTTACAGGATGACCATTAAAAATTTTATGAAAAACGTCCGGTTTCAGCGGAAAAATATTTGACTAACAATAATTATTATGATTGGTTTTTGGAGTCTTTTTGTATTTTTTATTTCAACTCCAAATTCAGCGCTGGTCTCTTTTTCTGGTTTTTCTGTGCATCCATGTCTCAATTTGTATTTTCGAAACGATAATTATGACAAACATTACATTATGAGTTATAAAATTATGGCAATCAAAAGGTTCCCTATATCTTTATTTCGGTCTGTTGTTTCCCATCCAAAACTCCACTTTACTTATTAAGGTATCCGTAAATCCCCGTTATCCCGTTCCGGGAAATTTCGGTGCCATCCCTAGGATTATAAAATTAAGTGGAAGGAAGGCTCCGTTTATTTACGTTTCCGTTATGTTAACTTTATTATGATTGCACTTCTTTGGCGGATTTCGTTAAGCTATGTACAACATAATGATTATAATACCACTTGAGTCCCTTTAAAACAGCTAAGGCTCGTAAAGCTCACTTTCCAGAAATGTGCACATTATTTAAGGCTGTGTTTCTAAAGTCAAAGTCAAATCTTAGTCAAAATCTTAATTTGATTGCTTAGTAACGACATCTCTTGTCCGGGTGAGCGGTTAGTTCTAATGGAGTGCCGAAAAAAGTTTCTCGATGACAGCTACGGTATAGATGTCGCTAGCGTCACTGCTTAAGTGGCTAACATAGGAAACAAACAAGCTGAGATATGAGGTGCATAGGGGAAATTCGTGTCTGTACTGTTGACCATCAGTGGTGTAGCGGTATAGAACGCGGTACGGAATACCGAGGACCTGGGTTCGATTTCGATTCCCAGTGATGGTCTTATTTTTCTGGTTTTTCTGTGCATCTATATTTCAGTTTGTATTTTCAATTTAGGTTTTACGGGATGACTGTAAAAGTAAAAATTTGGAATTGAAATAAAAAATACAAAAAGATTCCAAAAAACCAATCATAATTCACATTAAAAATTTTGAAACACCAAGCATTTTTCACTTCATCGGCTTTGAGGGACTTAGCTCTAATCAAACCTCTTTACCATTTGCTACCCTTTGACCCTTCGTGATCATTGCTTTAAAAGCTTGACTTAATTATTACAATATAATGAGTTATTAACTTACTAGACATAACTGGAAGACTATGCAAGTCAAATGGAAATGGGCGGGCCACATCGTTGGGAAAACATATAACCGATGTTCTCAAACATGCAATGAATTAATGTGAATTTGCAGGTGGTAGGACCTTGTGCAAGGTCCGCCCGGATTGCTACCACCATCTTGCTCGCTAATCCTGCCGGGAAGCAGCAGTGCTTGCACTGTTGTGTTTCGGCGTGGAGAGTAAGACAGCCGGTGAAATTACTGTCACTTGAGGTATCCCATCTTAGGCCTCTAGGTTGGCAACGCATCTGCAATACTCCTGGTGTTGCAGATGTTTATGGGCGGTGGTGATCTCTTACGATCAGGAGACCCACATGCTCGTTTGCCATCCAGACGAATAAAAAAAAATAAAAAAAATCTGATGTTATATTCCTTATAATATAGGCTGCGACGCAACAGGTTTCGGGTGGGGCTAGACCAGAGGTCGTTAATGGAATTTCATACAAAATTGGAGGCCTAGGCCTGCAGGATGCTCTTTTGTGACATACTAGCATAATGGCGATCAGCAAAAAAACTAAGCAGCATTTGCTTTTTGGTTCACTAGCTATGACATTCTGCCACTATGCTTTATAAAAACGATTAAACTTTGACGATCTATTGATTCATGTTACTTGAAAATGTTACAAAGCAAAAGTAGAGCTTAGTTATGCGAGTAGAATGGAACCTTGAATTTGAAGCCCCGTAGTAAAGACACCCTGTCCATAATATACTATTGCTACGTCCTTGTGCCATCTCTTTGAGCTATATCACAATAGCAAATTGAAAATGAAACGGAAACTGCAAAGGGTTTCTAATTTTATTACCACTGTTAGATTTATAATTAAATCTCGAGAAATGAAGGTTCGAGGAGTATTTCCAAGTGAAATATCTTGAAAGCATTTTGCGTTAGGCGTTCTGACCGATCGTACCTGCACAATTAAACTAAATTCTGATATTTATTTACTTGAATGAATTCTTGAAAGCAGTAAGTAAGATTTTTTTTGACTTTTTGACTTGAAGTAAGTACCTAAGCAACTTTTCTTTCTGAGTTTGACGTGTGCATAAGCATTTCTAAATAGAAATTTACTTTAGTTCAGACACACTTTAAATGTGTTTTGTCAGTGGATATGGGTAAGAACAAATAAAATACAGTTCGCTAAGTTACTTAATATAACCTGCCTATTGTTAGAAATCAGATTATAAAACCAGCCAAGCGCGATTTTTACCTACTTGTGCACTACAATGAAGTTTCTGAACAAATTTAAAAGTTGTCAAAATAAGTTTGCTTTTCATAAGTAAAATTT
This sequence comes from Choristoneura fumiferana, assembly GCF_025370935.1. Taxonomy (NCBI): domain Eukaryota; kingdom Metazoa; phylum Arthropoda; class Insecta; order Lepidoptera; family Tortricidae; genus Choristoneura; species Choristoneura fumiferana. Next base: position 6,379,539 of record NC_133474.1, read on the forward strand.
TCGACTATAATTATTTGATTTAAGTTAAGAAACATGCATTTCTTGTCAAATAAGACAAAAATCGCGATCTCGTAGAATCACCTCTAAGTGACTAAATTATTAGTGTAGTTTGCGAGGTTACTCGATAAAATTTGGCCAACATTTTTATTCAAAAGCTACAGACATCTCCCGTCATAATTTATTTGTGAGTTAGTCATCTGAAAAAAACCTATGTTCTTTATCTTTACACTCGAGAACACAGAATTTCTTAAATCTATTACAATTTTGCTTGTCGAATCGTGACAAGAGGACTATTGAGAAATGGTAGGCTTTACAAAGAGAATCAAAAGAAAGAGCACAATACAATATACGAGTACTTCGTTCATTGCTATTTATTGGGCCTTATATTTCATTTACCTACTTCGCCTTTGCTTTTCACTGCCTAAAATGAGTTATCATATTGTTTCCATTGATATATTTTCCTGTTGTCACGTCATCACCAATAAGCTGTATTGGGTTCATCATCATCAGTAGCATTAAGACGTCCACTGTTGAACAAAGGTGAACTCGCCATTTACAGCCACGTTGCCACAACTTGTGATGTCATCAGTCCATCTTATGGGAGGCTTGCCAACGCTTCGTCTTCTGGTTCGTAGTCGCCACTCGAAGACCTTTCTAACGGATAACCACTGATGTATTAAACTGCGGATAACGGACGGATCTGTTCTTCGAGCGATGTGGCACGCGCATTGCCACTTCAACTTGCATACGAGTATATTTTATAAATACCTATTTGGTTGACTTTTCGGTATAAAGGTAGTTTGCAGTGGTTGGAAGTGATATATTTCTTGACAAGGGCTAAATCCCAGAAAATGTAAAGATCCGAGGAATTAATACTGGTAATTGTTATATTCGTTTCAGGAAGTTTTTCCATAGAAAATAAAAATAGCTTGGTCTTCTTGTTCTTTTTTTATGCAGCAGAGATAATGGACGGTAAGAAAGCAGGATCGAAGAAAGATTAACACCCTTACAATATGGTGTTGTAGAATGTATAATGTATTTCACTACCATATTGTTGTATTGTTGTACCGATTAAACACAAATATGTCAAATTATAGCTACATCGAATATGAAGATGTTATGTTATGTTGTGATGCTCTCTGTCTCTATCTCTCTATAGCTTGTGATGCGACACAATACAAGTCGTCACAACACACTGCATCAGATAAATGTGAACGCAACCATATAAAATGCATGAAACCATACCGTTCTGATTTAACATACATCATCAAACCAAGGATCGGAAATATGTCCGTCATTTTGAAAACATAATGTTGTTTCATATAGAAGAGACTTTCATGATGTTATAATAAGTTTTAATCACATCACGTGCGACTGTACAAACTTTATCAATTCATAAATGGGTCTCAAATTTTCTTTGTTACCAACTCACAAGTAAATTGAAGGGCGTTTTCCGCCCCTCTCTAATCACTAAGGGTTCAACTCTGCTCTAAACAAATTTTTAACCCTCATCCACGATTCTGATTAGAGGATCGTGCGTGTTATATACTTAGTTGCGTGACATGTTGAGTATGTGTTAAGTTCTTAAGTTTATATACGGCAAGGCGAGCCAGTCGAAACAAATTAGAGAAGTATCAATCTTAGAAGTTTCCTGGGGCTGCGTGTAAGTAAATATCTATAGTAGAGGAGCCCAAGAGGGGATTTTTGGGATATACTTAAGCGTGTCAGATGAATATAAGGAAGGATACTTGCATCCTACGAAGTACCAAATACGTCGATTTTTTTTTTCATAAATTCGCTACCTTCGAGCTTGTATCTCTTCCGAATTCGAACAATACCCCGAGGTATGGGGTTAGACGAGAAAAAAAATCATAACCATTTTACGCATATACGGAAGGTACCCTAAAACTTTTTTATTTATTTTTTACTATTTTCGCGGCTTTTTATCGCTGATAGTCTATGAGTAAAGCCGCGGACAGACAAACAGATAGACATGGCGAAAGTATAAGGGTCTCGTTTTTGCCATTTTAGATACGGAACCCTAGAAACTAGAACAAATAATAAAAACAAAAGCATCAAGCCAACCACATAAAAGCAAATATCACTAACTCGGAGGCTGCCTTTCAAAGATTAAAGAAAAGGTTATCTTTTACTAAAACCGTAGTTCTTAATATAATATCATTCAAAACATCTTAGAAGGGCAAAATTTCATCAGGATAACCCAGGGGACGAATATTAGAGTTTCGCTAAGGTTGCTTTTAATGAAAGTGGTGTCAGGCTTAACATATAAATTGTTAAATGTCTAGAGGTCTAGACAACTCCACAATTTTCATGAATTATATTTGAATGCAAAAGTTTATCATCATCATCCCAGCCTATATACGTCCCACTGCTGGGCACAGGCCTCCTCTCAGAACAAGAGGGCTTGGGCTATGGTTCCCACGCGGGCCCAGTGCGGATTGGGAACTTCACACGCACCATTGAATTGCTTCGCAGGTTTGTGCAGGTTTCCTCACGATGTTTTCCTTCACCGCAAAGCTCGTGGTAAATTTCAAATGTAATTCCGCACATGAATTTGGAAAAACTCAGAGGTGCGGGCCGGGGTTTGAACCCACGACCCTCTGAGAGGCGATAGGTCAAACCACTAGGCCACCACGGCTTTTTTTTCATTGCAAAGTTTATATTAAAACATAAAAAAATATACTACGAATCCGATCCTGATCCAATCCGGGTTATCGGTTTTTGCTAAATGGCTAGTGATTTCTCCATGTAGTATAATTTCCGTATAGGACGTGTTTTTGGCGTAAATAATAATACATCGCAAAATATTTAAATGGTATCAAATGTGACGATAACTGCACTAACAGGTAAGAACTTGTTTTTTCTGTACTGCATATTGGTTTTATTCAGTTAATTTTTAAATTTGATTCGGCATGCGGGGGCAAGACGGGGTACGTGTTAAGGGGCAAGATGGGGTAGAAAGGGAAGCGGCATATAAATGTCTAATTCTTTGTACAATAATGGTCTATTTTGTTCTAGAATGGTGAGAAAATACAGACGCCACGTTCACTTGTGAAACTGTAAATTTGCATGATTTTTATAAAACTAACCTAACCTAAAGGGTTCTACAAGATGGCCCTGAAATAAATCCTGGAATGTTTACAGTTTTATAGTTTGCGAAATGAAAAGTTGCGAAATGAAACAGGTTGTCAAAAGTTACGTTGCGATTGCGAAAAGGCAGTACCCGCCCGAATCACCCTGTATACCAATGGACCTGCCACAGTATAACAAGTTTCCCTACAATAATCCGACGGAGACGTCTAGACAGAGCAATCGAGCGGGGCGTGAGGGGTGAGACGCGGGTGGAAGGAGCCCCAGTTGCATACTTCGCCGTTCTTAGTAGCTTGGGACAAGTCTTCTAGGGCTATCGCGTTTTTTTACATTTAAATTTATAATAAAATGTATTATGGTGTATACGAAATGTACTGCGAGTGCGTGCAAATCTTCATCTCGCATAAATAAGGAACTAAGATTTCATCTATTTATATAATTTAATTTATTTATTTTTATATAATTAAATTCAATAACGGAACTTTAAGTCCCTTAAGTATAGACACCGAAAGTATTTGTCGGTTACTAATCTATAAAAGTATATTTTGTAGAAAAAAAAGGTTTTATTTCAAAAATAGTAAAATTTGATACTTCTTACCCTAAATTACTCTTAGTAAGTATGCCACCCCTAATTCATTTTGTTTTATATAATTTCGCAATACCAACCAATGTGTACCGATTCGTAAAATACCTACCTTCCAAATTTTAAATTTGTGACAGACAACCCTTCCTTACTTGCGTAAATACCTATACAGGCTGCGGTATCGCTCAACTTCAAAGGCGTCGGCCTACTGTAGGGAAGACTTGTTATACCCCTGGTGTTGCAGATGTTTATGGGCGGTGGTGATCTCTTACCATCAGGAGACCCACTTGCTCGTTTGCCGTCGTCAAATAAAAAAAATAATGTGAAAAATACCTTCATATTATTATTACCTATTTGTTATGTACCTATTATAGCCTATTGTTAGCGCCACCTATCCACACCACACCAAATTATATAACCCTAAATATTTTCAGCATAATAATTTCACAACTTGTGCCATCAACTGAGGTGGCTTAGTACCTGAAAATTGCGTCGTAAACCTGAATAAGGAGAATAGTGGACGCTACAATGTTAACCTTTTACTTAAGTGAGGCCGTAACATAGTTGTAAAACCACAGCAATACATTCTGCTAATATTATAAATGCGAATGTTTGTAATTGTGTGTGTGTTTGTTTGTTACTCGCTCCACGTTAAAACGGCTCTACGGATTTGGATAATATTTGGTATATCGTAAAATCTGTCAGATCACGAAATTCCTAGGCATATCGTGAAATGGCACCATGTCATAAATTAGCTAAGGGACATCCGCCATATCGTTCGAAAATCACGGTTTAACGATTTGCCTAGTGACGTTAAGGAAGATCATGAAATTCCTAGGCATATCCTGAAACGCCACCATATCGGTTCTGGCATAATTCATACTAACCACTCCTCGCTTCGCTCGTCGTATCTAAATTTTTCTTTTTTTTTGGCATGTCACGATGTGCCCGGTATAGAGCTAAGAATATCGACGAATGCGATGCTCTCGCATATCTCGATCAATCTGGCGTATTGTTTCTCAGGCACATCGTGATATGCCTGGCCAACTTTTAGGCATATCATGAAATGGCGCCATTTCACGATATGCATCGGAATTTCGTGACCTGGAGGATTTTACGATCGGCCGCCGACATTTACACGGGATCTATGTAAAATCTCGTAAACTTAACCTGAAAATTTGAATTCAATTGGCTTATAAAAAAGTGTAAATAAGATTAGGTGTAGATTTATAATGAGCTATTGCGAACTCGTAACAAAATAGTGTTCATATATATAGCAAACAGCGACATTGGTTCGGGAAGGGAAAAGAAACCACAACAAACTTGGATCCTTCTAATAACTTTATACTACTCGATGTATTTTCTCTTTTTTTTCTAATTGTTTTAAATTTCTCTATCTCTCTTTTTTCTCTATAACGATAATTAACATTGTTATTTCTATCTAATAGGTTCTATGGGTTCTACCTAATTGTTAATTATTCAACGTATTTTAGGAATAACTGTTAAAAACCGTTAAAATACCATTCATTCCTTTTCAGGTATAGCGAGACAAAAGTTTTTATAAAATCCGTCTTTACTCTAACACACAAAGTTTATATTACGCTAGCACGAACGGTTCAGGAGATTTATGTTTCACCGCAACAGTGCGAAGTATAAACTCAGCTTTGTACTTGAACAGGTGCAAATTGCTAGCTATGTTTTCACCTGGCAAAATGGACCCCAACTCAGCTCTGGTGCAGATGTTCGGTGACCGCAGTTGAGTGAATGACCAATGCGCGAGGCGATTTCTTTGTGTGAGTGCACACAGATAGTGTAGAGTAAATTTCAGCTTGTGACGCGACGCTGATTTCACACATAGACAGAGTTGAGTTTTAAACAACTTATTTATACTGGGGATGTTAATAATTCACCTTTTTTTAGTGCCACGGCCACAGTACATAAATTGTAAATCTGATTATTATTTACTCTACTTTCATGATAAGGGTTTTTCATTGCACGATTCTTTTATTATGTATTCACTAGTCTTTACTTTCAGCCAGAAACTTTTTGACCGAATGATTTATGAGTTACTAATAAAATAGGTACCTAAGCTCTCCATCTCAAATAGTTTGTTTTGATATGTCGCAAGCCGGGAGTTTTCTCGCAAATCATCTGCCTGCTTGCATAAAAGTTGTTTGATATATTATAATTTTTACATAAAAAGGATGGCACATGGGTTAGTGGGCCACCCAATGGCAAGTGAGCACCACACCGCTAGACACCCGTAATAACAATAAAAAAATCGGCTAAGTGAGTGTCAGCCTCGCGCATCGACGGTTCCGTAGTCCAGTTTTTAATTGGCTAAATTACAACGAAACATTAAATTACAACAATAGTTATATTTCAGATTAAGATTTCATGTCCATAGTATTTTAGACCAAATACATTCATAATATTCTATTCTAAACTAAGAGTTTCGTCGCTTCTCGGTGTGAATTGACCTTTAGGTTAGAGCAATCATTAGTTTTACTTACTAAACTTTGCTTCTTTTTAGTCCTTAGAGAGAAGTATTGTGTCAAAGTATGTGTCCCAATTAGCACAAGTCTTACCTAAAGGGATTTAACAACCAAGTTTAGATGGTCGAATAACAAGGAATCTACCCAATTATAATATGTAAACTTCTAGACAGCTCATACTTCATCCTGCATGCCTGCCATATTAAAAAAGTTTTACTAACAAGCCTTATGTATAACAAACTACCTTAAATCTCATTATGTTTCTTTCTATAAAGGTAATTTTGTCGCTATTAGGTACGAGTAAAATTTAGCTGAAATTAATTTTAAAAAACAGCGGAAGACTTTCTCTGAAGAGAAAATCGGAAGTCATGTTATGGCCTCTTGGTGTCAAAGAAGTGCACAAAAGAAAAAGCTACTTTGCCAAGAGGCACGTTTTTAGGGTTCCGTTGCCGTAAAGCAAATCGCTAATAAAGTATACAATACAATTTATTATTCCAATCCATCGATTGGCATCATAGAAATGCGGGATGTTTTCACGTGCAAGTGGGTCGATTTCCGGACGAAATAAGTCATGTTTAGAAAATCTCTGTATGCAGTATTACTTACTTTAAAAAAAATTATAAAGTCTCCTTCCAGCAAAATATCTTATAGCTCTACAATATATATGCATACATAGGTATGTAATAACGTCGTCAAGGAAAAGAAGGGAATATAAAAGTATGTGATAAATAGTTACGACATCTGGTATGTAGCTTACTCGTAATTATATAGATAACAGATAATATTTTGGCTGATCTTAATGATTATCATCTTATTAAACGGTATCACGGTAGTTTCATGTTCGATTATCATCTTCTCCTTAAACATTTGAGGTTTTTCTTTGTTTTATATTCGCATGTAGGTATAATATGTATTATGGTTATATACAGACATATATATAGTAGTTTATATATGTATATAGTAGTTTATTGATTTATTTATATTGTAGTTTATGTATTATAATGTTCAAAAGACTGTATAGTAGCTTCCACTATTTTTTTTTACTCTTAAACTCACTCTTTGTCGGACCCTAATTACTCCTCTCATCTACTCAAAGGTTGACTGGTAGAGATCCGAGAGAGAGATTAAAGAGAGAGAGAGAGATGACATAATTATGGAACTTTCTTATTTAGTGTCAAAACAGCAGTACGATGGGTACTGTAGCTAATTAAGAAAAAGAGCACGATAAATACGAACTTTACTTATAAAATACGATGGAAAATCATAAACATAATGAACTATATCTGTAGCTTGTTACAAACATAAGTAACGCCTAAACTTGTGACTCTACTTAGCGCTTGTGCCAATGAGTTCTGTTTAACTCGGGACGTTGTTTGCAGATCGCATACTGGTCTATATATATAATGTCGGCGGCCGATCTTAAAATCCGCCAGACCATGAAATTCCTAGACATATCATGAAACGCCGCTATATCGGATTTCTGATTGAGTAAATTTAAAGCAAAAATAGTACATTTTTATCAAACAATACCTAAGGCTCGTGCGTTGTGGTGACAATTGATACTAATTACTCCTCGCTTCGCTCGTCGTATCTAAATTATTTTTCATAACATAGAAAAGTATTTTACGATGTGCCCAGTATAGAGCTAGGAATATCGACGAATGCGTTGATCTAATCGATCTGCCGTATTATTTCTCAGGCACATCGTGATATGCCTGGCCAACTTTTAGGCATATCATGAAATGGCGCCATTCCATGATATGCCTAGGAATTTCGTAATCTGGCGGTTTTTACGATCAGCCGGCGACACATACCTACATATATACAGACAGGTAGTTTTATATAACATTTCCACGCGTTAAATTAGTTTATATAGGACACAATTTGCAGAACCCGTCCTTGGCATGTTGACAAGCCTTTCTATTTGTGAGCTGGAGCCTAGAATCAGACTTGACTGTAGTCAAAGCCTGTCTAGCAACCATTGTCAACGAAGAGCGAAGGCGGTGAAACGTAGAATCGATGAGAAATTTTGTGATATTGAGAGGAATGTAAATTCCGAAACCGAATGCTAGGATGTATTTATGTGAGTGTATGTACCTATTTAGGTATGTTTACATAATGGAATATAAATGTTAGCCAAGGTCAATGGTTAGGAATTCATTCGCACCGTTTTCGTATGATAGCCTAAAAAATCCAAACTGAAGTCCGAATGCAGTATTGTTTATACATTGCAATGTTCCTCACGGCGGTAGTTCTCCTTTCTTGTCCTGCCAGACCCTTCCAAGTGTATTTTGTTTCACACATACCTAAAAACTCAGAGATGGAAGTCCGGGTTCAAACTCACGACCCTGTTATACCATACATCAAACCACTAGGCTACCACGGCTCTTCAACTGATGTTGAATCATCTCGGCCCATACACACATATCCCACTGCAGAGCACATATCTCCTATCACAATGAAAGGCCTTGGGACGTAGTTCCCTCGCGGGCCCAACGCAGATTGGAAGGCAACCATTGAATTTCTTCGCTCGTTGTGTTACCGTAAAGCTCATGGTACATTTCAAATGTCATCATCATCATGCCAGCCGAAAGACGTCCACAGCTGGACATAGGCCTCCTCCAAGGCTTTCCACTCAGACCGGTCTTGTGCTTTCCGCATCCACCGCGATTTCGCGATCAACCACGTCTTCGCTCCATTTTGTTGAAGGCCTACCGACAGCTCGTCTCCCGGTCCGCGGATGCCAATCGAGAACCTTCTGACTCCATCGGCTATCAGTCCTGCGTGCAATGTGCCCCGCCCACTGCCACTTCAAATGTAATCGCTCATAAATTCTGAAAGAATCCGACGTGCAAGCCCGTGCTCAATACCCTTTACGCGACAGGCCATAGATAAACGTACTATAGACAACCACAGCTTTCCTACTGATATCAAAACTGTCGAATATCAATAGGAAATTACATGTTTATTGAAAATGTGCCCTTAGGTTGTGTTTCCACAAAAGATGTGCGAGAATGTGTTTTTCACTAACCAATAGGTACGTTTCATTTACCTGTCCTCGCAAAGCCCATATCTGGTGGAAACAGAACAGCCGAGCGGAGTGTGAAGCGTTTCTATTTGTGCATGAAAAACGATTCCTCGCAACACATCCTCGCACATCTCTATTGGCAAAGGAGCCTTAAACAAGTTCATTAACAAACAATTTGCTTATCAATAAGTATCGAAAATACAAACTGAAATATAGATGCATAGAAAAACCAGAAAAATAAGACCAGTGCTGGGAATCGAACCCAGGTCCTCGGCATTCCGTGCCACGTGCTATACCACTACACCACCACTGGACTCCAGAAAAATAAGACCAGTGCTGGGAATCGAACCCAGGTCCTCGGCATTCCGTGCCACGTGCTATACCACTACACCACCACTGGATCAATAAGTATTTTGTATACAGCTTCAATATAATTTAGGAAGTTTATTCACAATGGCTGCCGTACCAAAGTCTTTTGATCTTCTCATAATACAAACGTTGAAATGGAAAACTGGGAAACATTAAAAGTTTTGTTTATTTCGGCCGTGTTTTGGAGGGTCGATAGTAATCAAGGCACTAAGCGCTCTTGTCAGCGATTTATTGAAGCAAATTGACCGATTATTATCTACGATAATGGGTAAAACGTAGTTTTAGGCCACCATTACTATAGTCCTTTTCGAGTTAGATATAGGAAAAACATTCGATATTATCATATTCTGACTATGTTATTTAATTTATAAATGCGAAAGTAACTCTGTCTGTTTTCCACCTTAAAACTTCCTTAAAATGCTGAACCGATTTAGATGAAATTTAAATGAAGATAGCTTGAGGCCCTAGGTAGGAGTTATGAGAGTTTTTATCGCAGTAAATTTCATGATGCCCGCGGGACAGCGATAAACGAATTTATCGTAGACGGAGTCGCAGGAAAAAGCAAGTAATATTATAAATTAAAAAGTAAATATCGCTGCCAGTCTGTTACTTCTTTACGCTTAAAATGTTAAACCGATTTAGATGAAATTTAATACGAGGATAGTTTGGGACCCTGGAAAAGCTGTTTTTATTCCGGAAAATTGCATAGCGGTAAATGAATTCTGTGCAATGACATAAAAACACTTTTAAAATACCAAGTTTTTTTAACGCCTGGAAACATCTGCAGTTTTCAGAGATAAATAAAGGTCACGAAGGTGGTTTAGAACTGCTGATCTAGACAGTAAGAAATAATAGCTCTAGAAAGAAACCATTTGTACTCAAAACACGCGCACACGAAACGTTTTTTAACCGACTTCAAAGAAATGGGGAGGTTACGAGTATCAATTCGGTTGTATTTTTTTTTTATGTTTATTACCTCAGAACTCCGATTTGATTTTTTTTTCGTTTGTCTAGGAATGTTTTTAACTAGGTCCCATAGGCACCAAATATGGTTCTGATGATTGCATCCTAAGGAAATTGAGGGAACTCTTCAAATATTGTAGGGAGGTAATTTGATATATTTAGTAGTAACTCGAGCATTTGCTCTTGAAAATCATCATTTGGTGAAGTGGAACTGATGATGAAGACTACATTTGACCAACGGAGCGACTACTCAATATATAACAAGTACTTCTCGGGTTGAATTTCAATTACTTTAACACAGTTGCTAAGCAATTTATGATCATGCTCATCGTAATGCATATGCAATATAATGTGAAATGGAACGGGTGATGAAGCACTAGGACTCCTCAATAATGAATGTCTCGGCATCGGAAAAAGCAATTTTTCGTAAAAGCTGACGAGCAGTTGACATTAAACTATTGTATATTAGATCTTTTTAGTACACTAAAAAGCGTGAAAAAAAAAAACATTTAGGTATAACATAAAATTGAACCGACTACAAAAAACCATGAAAATATTTTTTTACCAGTCTGAAGTCGGCGCCTCAGCAGGAGTGATTGAAGTATAAATAGTATAGAGGTGAGGTAGACGACTATAGGTCCACTCCTGCTGGCTCGTGCTGGGGCACCGACTTCAGACTGGTTAAAAAAAACATGGTTTTTTGTGGTCGGTTCAATTTTTGTTATAATTTTTTTAACCCCCATACAAAAGAGGGGTGCTATAAGTTCGACGCCAATATCTGTCTGTCTATGCCATCGGAGCTCTCAAACGGACGGAGCGATTCAGATGCGTTTTTTGTATGTACGTGAAAGCGAATTTCTTAACATATTAAATATAATGACCCGGATAACTCACGTCTTAAATCGAGTTTAGCTCGACATGTTTCGGGCTAATCCGTAGCCCTTCGTCTTCGGAGCAACGCGACTCAGCGGCTGCTGCAACACGCGCACTGCGCGCCGCCGCTCTGCTCGCGCGACTACCCGACGAAACTGACACCGGCACACAACTACCCGCGTTTTCATCATCATTACAACTGTCAAATGTAGGGTAGCATACAACACTAACAACATAATTTCTTAACGGTAGTTCTTAGCTATTGTTGATAAAAATCGAACTTTTTTGAAATATTGAATTTTGAAATGAAAGTGTTGGAAGGTTTTCAATTAATCGAATTTGATTAGGTTAGCTCAGGCCCTTATACTACGAAGTGCAAAATTCGAACTTCGTATCTTGCCGTCCCGCTGACACTTATCTTATTTAATACGAGAGTGAGAGGGACGGTACGAAACGAACAAAACTTAGATTTCGAATTTCGTAAAAGATCACGTTAAATAACTTGAATAGCTATCTAGCTAGCTAGCTAGCTCCAGCTTCGGTTTGCGTAACAAAGAATGGCAAAGGCTCTTGCGACTTGCGACTATTTACCGCACTAGAAATATCCGTTAAAGGCTTCGTGTATTTGTTTGGCTTCTGTTGCAGTCAAGTGCTATGTGACCTTAGTCTTTAAAGTCTTCAAACAGATACAAAATTTAAAACTATTGTCAAGAATACATTAATACGAGTATCTAAGACGTATTATAAATTAATATATTTGTCATGGTTCATTTAGGACCCTAAGCCGTGCTTGTATTATTGTCACATTGTAATGCCACAGATTATATTATGTACGACCTGAATTTTTCTAGGCAATGGAACGTGGCTGTCTCACTGTGACGTCATTCAGCGTATTTCGTAAAAAAATATAAAAAATTAAATACTCATCCAAATTCAAAATCGATGAAAATGGTATCTTAAAATATGCTATTCTTTCCAAAAATAAAATAAAAACTATAGGTTATTTTTTTTGGTGCATTCCAATTGAGAAAGTAATATAAATACGAAAATATGACTGACGAGGCCAACATTTTATATGAAGGATATCGTCTCCATTTCTTTTGTCTGAATAAGCAGAGACAACACTAAGAAAGAAAGAAAAAATCATTTATTGCCACAAAAAATAAAAAAAAACAGTTGAAAAAGAAAAACATACACTAAACGTAATCAGTTAAACAGTTTTTTGTGGCAAAAGAAGCAATACATTTATCTGTCACATGATTTATCAAAGAGAGGTGAAACAGGCCCTAAATACGAAGAAGTATACTCTTACGAGGTCTCTAAAGTTTATAGAAACAAGAATCGTTTCGAACTAGAAACAATTAAACTTTTAACAAAAAAAACCAAAATTATTTTCAACAGACATTATTCGATTACCTAATCTGTATGGAAAGGCAATCTCCGGGTATAAAAGTTATCTTGTACCACTTTATCGTTTAAACTTCGCGACGGTAGCGATTAAAAGTAAAGTAAAACTCTTTAATCAATTAAAAATACACCCAGAGATTGAACAAGACTGTATTAGGCACCTTGAAATTCTTTCGAAATATTGACGACCACATAGCCATGAGGTTAGAGAGAGCCGGGGCAGATATTTGTATGAATAATACGAATGTTTGTTCTCAGGTCTTGGACGTTTAATATGTATTTACTAAAGTATGTATTTATCTATCTGTAAGTATGTTTATCCGTTGCCTAGTACCCATAGTAAAAGCTTTGCTTAGTTTAGGACTAGATGAATTGGTGTCAATTGTCCCTTGTTTTTTTTTTATAATGCTTTAATATTTACTTACCAGAGATTGAACATGTTTAGTATACCTACCAAATGACTTCTATTTCTTTCCAAATATTTCAGCAGGTTATTGGGTTAGTTTTGATTCCAAAATTTAATCACGCCTTTGACGCGGTACACTTTGGACATCGATCAATATATGGACACTTTATCAACCACACTAAACAATCCTAAATTGAATAGGTAGTACATCAATGGACATAAGGCTTCCCTTGGGCTCCCCCATGCGGTAAATGTGGAATCGAATAGAAATAGAATCCCATAGATTTTGTACGGCGATAACGAGCTGCGATGTCACTATTTGTCCATTCAATTACTTATTAAGTATTTGTTTGTTTAAACTTAACCAAAAAATATTGTAAGCTTTTATTTAGTTTAACCTGTCCCGTTGTCTGTCTGTCTGTAATCAAATCTTGTACTTAAGTTAAATTCGACTAACTTCCAGTAGTTAGATTGACTTGAAATTTGGTATACTTATGTAAATTGCGTGACAATACAATAATCTGGTAGTGACATCCTAGTAATCCGGCCAGGATCGTCTCCACAAGACGGAACTCTTCAACGGTTAATGGCATAGACTTGAAATTTGGTATGCAAATGTAGTTTGGGTGACAAAACAAGTACAGTGCCCTTAGTGTAAGTTTTCGGTTATAAAATACGTCTCGATCGCGTTCGCATTTAAGTCTCACTCTGTATGCAAACACGAACAGCGCCTCAAGCGAAACGTCTCGAGACGTATTTTGTAACCGAAAACTTACACTAAGGTTAACAAAAAATGCTTGTATTACAAATGACATTCTTACCAAAAACTTATTTTTAAAGACTGAAATACAGCGTTTTTTAATTAAACTCATTCAGGGGCTGTTTCACCATCCATTGATTAGCGTTAACCAACGGTTAAAATGTGATGCCGTCTATTCGAACGAAACAAACAGAGATGGCATCACATTTAACCGTCAGTTAACACTAATCAATGGATGGTGAAACAGCCCCTTAGTAATAAGCGCAGCGCTGCAGCTCTGATACAGGGCTACGACACATGCTGACATGCTGAGCTGAGTCCTTTTGGCATCACACTACAGCACAACGTCTCTAATTTTTCTCTCTTCTCCTATTTATGTTTTTACTGTGTTTTTGTTGTCAATAAATGTTGTGAGTTTGAGTTTGACTTTGAATAAGTTACGAGTTTCATGGTTTCATGGGATGTCGTAATTTAAGACTAACCCTCGCGTGTTAAGGTGGCAATGAAATATCATAAGCTAAGCAATGTGCTCTGGTTTTGGCTTATTTCGTCACAAATAAGCTTAAGTACACAATACTTAAACAAACGTTGAGATACGTGGTAGGCAAACTTATCCTTTGAAGGGATCTGCAACCGTGAAAGTTTCAGTGTGAGGAAGCTTAGTTAACCGTAAATAATACACTTTCAAATGTCGTTCTCCCTTTTTCCGATGTAGAAGAATAGGTATTTGTATGCTTAACGTACCTACCTACCTGTTCTATGTAGATATAAAGGTATTATAAATTTGTACCGATAATTTGTTGATTTCAGATAATTTGCTAATTAAGCTTGGGCACTAGTCCACTGCGAGCGAGTAGCGGAAAGATAGTGTTTTTATATAGTATGAACAATTTGTCGCTCGGTGACAAAAGAGATAAAATTTTCATATTAAAAAATACTTTCTTCTCGATACTCGCTGGCTGTAGGACTAGCTTTTTATGACAGTTCGTGGGAGCGTTGAAAATTGCATATAGAATACCGGCATTGGACTGTAAGGGGAAATTTACTACCTATCGATTTCTCTTGTCTATTAAGGATATAGGTAGTCATTGAGATTTTCTTACAATACAACTTTTATTTCATGGTTTCGTTTGGTTTTTAAGTCATAACATTCAAATGAAAATAATCTATTAAACGACATATTAAAAGCCGTACTTACCTTAAATATTATCCATCAATTTTGTTTGTGAGATAACTTTGCGTAAAATCTATAAAAGGTAAAAGAGTAATAACTAATCGAATAATAAATTCATAATAATACTTCTATCTTTTCTATCTTTAAAAAACAAAACCATCAAACTTTCTCATCTCGTAATAAAACAAAAGCAACTCACCAGTTTAGCAGCGCATGTCAACACCAATATTAAACGAAACAATTAACTACACACCACTGTACTAAAACACCTATGTTTATTTGTATATTTCACTTAAAAACATTTGACTAACAAATTTATAAAACACTTTGAACAGGGTAGGTGTCGTGACTAGCATGTTCAGAGATGATCTGGCTTCTCTGCTAGCCTTTTAAGAGAATAATCTACGACGCATGCGCGGTAACCCCGCCTTGCCACACAGGGAAACAACCGACTCGATTCCCTCAAACCCAGATATCACAGCGCGAAAAATCGCAAAAAGCATTACATTGCAGCGTTCAGTCTATCACTTACCTCTCTACAGTTCCACTGCCCCGTAATGTAATGGTATTTTGTATCAATTTCCGTAGCACTCGTAGACGGGATTTTAGATTTCAGTGTAAAATTCATCGTTTTATTTATTGCTGGAAAACTAAAGCTAATTTAAATTTAATAAGCACTGTGTCACAATGGAAGAAGAACGATTGTTGTTTGTGTTAAAATAGTAAGGATTCATCTTGTGTCTGGATATGTTGTGTAGTACATATGCCAGAAATTTACACCCAGGGTTTTGTGTCTTTATCGCACTGCATATTATTCATGCAAGGTAGATTTTGTTTGGTAGGTAATTGAAAAGACGAGTGTGTGTACGTCTGTGTGTGTGTGTGTGTGTGTGTGTGCGCGCGCGGCGTGTTTCGAATGGATGGATTACGATGAAATTTGGTACGTACCTAAGTAATTAATAATAACAGAGTATTTTTCATCCCGATATTCCACAAAATTCATGTTAAGTTCCAAAATAAGGCTGGTTTAGTATAGAGATATGAAATTTTGCACCAGTATTCTTTATACTTAAATAGTACCTACATCGTAAATGAAGATCACGCTGTACTTACGATTTGGGAATTCCTGTCAGAATTTATACAAACCATGATTTAAGCGAGTGGAACAGCAGGTCAAAGCTAGTAAATAATACGTCAACAGTTTGCGAAGTAATTACAATTTTTGCCTTTATTTCGTATCTTCTGTATTTCCTGGAGTTATTTATAACTTACCTGATGAGAAATTCTTAATTAAAGAATCAAATTTGTGTCTTAATTGAAAAGCCTTTCTCGTTTCCCGTAAAAAGAAAAAGATTGAATATCGTTTTTTGCGGGGAAATTAGTACTAACCGTCCATCTGGTTGGAATGTCTGGTTTGTCGGTTGGTAATATACGAATTTACTTAAGTACCTTCCTAAGCTGTTATAAAAAAATGTTAAGGCACGCTAATTAATATTATTGCGACAACGTGATAATTATGTGTAAGGAACCTTATTAAATATTTTACTGTATTTATTTAACCAGCCATGTTAATAATATGCATTATACAAACGATGTTAATCAATCAATCAAATTATTTATCACATTACAGTATTGTCAACGTCAAAAGTATTAAGTGATCACTTTTGTACCTTGTCGCTTTCAGTCGTTACATGAATTCGTATGGCTTGTCAAACATGAGTTAAAGTGACAAGGTACAAAAGTGATCACTTATTTATGATGTTGACTGTACAATTACAAAGATCTTTAAAACTATATACTTAAACTAGGGTGTACAAGTGGATCCGTTATAAAGATAAATAGTAGGTATACGCCGTGACCGTATCTGTTTCACTGCTCTTTATTTGCAGTTATCTACACACGCGATAGCGTTTCAAGCCAAGTTCAAGTTATCAGAACTGGCGAGCAGCACCGTGTGTAATTTTACCCGAACCATTTGGAGCCACTTTTGACCCCCTCATAACTCATTATTTATTGTCTGGATACCTAATGATGAAAACTCCGCACAAGACAGTTTGTGTCTGTATTTCTTGAACGCTATAGACGACCAGATGGCCTAGTGGTTAGAGAACCTGACTACGAAGCCTGAGGTCCCGGGTTCGATTCCCGTGTCGGGGCAGATATTTGTATGAAAAATACGAATGTTTGTTCTCGGGTCTTGGGTGTTTAATATGTATTTAAGTATGTATCTATCTATATAATTATATTTATCCGTTGCTTAGTACCCATAACACAAGCTTTGCTAAGCTTACTTTGGGACTAGGTCAATTGGTGTGAATTGTCCCGTGATATTTATAGACACCTATTCCAAACCTAGGGTAAAAGGGAAGTTAGGCAAGCTTACCATCAGACATAATGGTGGTTAAACACTTCCTATTTTCGATTAAAAAATATATAATTTTTATTTGTAAATAGGATTCCGCACAATCGACAGCTAACATACAAATACGTGAACACAAATATCGAAGCTATTGGTAGTTATTGTGGGTTTTAGAAACATAATGTACTTCGATATTTGTATGTTTTGTAACGGACACTAGCTTTTGAACAGAATATTTTGAGCATTGTCAATAAGCAATTAAAAGGGTAATTTAATTTATTAATATACTTAAAAACACAACACAAGATACAACAATATGATAGGAAACGAAATAAATAAAAACTACATAAATATACCTAACTATAAAAAGAAAACACCATCTAAGAGGCCCTCCTGCGGCATAGACCCCAATACACTGGCGGCGTTACCTCTCTGTACAGTCAAGAGAAATTTGCTGGTAGAGGTAAGCGCCAGCTCTGGGGTCTCCTGAGGTCTCTATCAGCCGGGACGACAAGGCCCCCATGAAGGCCCTCATGTCAGCCGACCAGGGACCCATTGTCTCCACTGCGAGCGCCGCAAACTCATAGTCCTTTAAAAGAGAAGAGTATTTGCGGCGCTTGAGAACTTGGGCCTGGTCAGCGGCAGCCCCAGCTTGTGAGCGGGTTGCAATTAAACAGATATTATTGATATTAATTCACCATTGCTGTAGATTGTAGAAAATTATGTGTTTGATTTTATCACCATTCAGATAATGAACGAAATTTGATACCACAAATTGTGGCTCTGTGTACAATTCTGATGAATTTGTTTCCTGATATTTTGCTATCAGGTACCTCTTACGTTAGTTCCTATCTTCCACGTTTGTTTTCCCTTAGAATAAAGAATACAAAACGAAGTAAATGCACATGAAATGCATTCATTTACTTCCTTTTTCCACTGAGTTACACGCTAGACAAGTAAGTGGGGGATCGAAAGGGCGTATGTCGCCATGTGTTTGTAAGGCTCAGACTTCTTCTTGTTAGGAACAATTCATTGGAGGCCAATGCCCGTCTAGCCAAGATCGACCAGGGAATTTCATTTCCACTTTAAAAACTGCTAACCGGAGTACCTATAAGAATCGGAAAACAATTTTCAACTGCAAGTGCCCAATGTTTTTTTTTAATATTTGATATCTAGTCAAAGTCACTTCAAGTTCATAATTTTTTACTTAGCCTGTTTGATTTAAAAGAAGTATAAACAATTATTTTGTTCACCCCGCGACCTATATGACGATAGCTAAGCTGCGTCTATCTAACAAATGTATGGTCATGCAACTCCGCCGCCTCCACATTGTAAGTACCTACACACACACAAATCACAAAAAACCCAACTATCACCACCACCGCACTACACTGACGCTTTTCGAACTCAAAAAAGAGATCATCATCAGAGCAACACAACTGTTCAATACCAGTATTTGTTGCCCATTGCTGGGCAAATGCCTTTTGTTTGAGCTCCACAAAATCCCTATCCAGAGCTAGGTATATTCAGCCACTCTCTCAATTCTCCAATAGCGACATCAGACACGGAATAGTACGCGCATAATGGCACGTGACGGCGACGGTTGGTTACGAAACGTGTTAGCGGGCGTCTCATACTTTTCAATACAAAGAATATCATTATCGTGTTTATGTGTAAAAGCCCTAAATCCAGATTTTTTTTGTAAAGTTTTTTTATTGAGTTATTATAGTACATTGTGTCTTAAGGGCGGTAAATAAGGAATTACGAACGAGAGTCTATTAGAAGCCCGAAGTCGAAGACTGAGGGCTTTAATGAGTCGATGTTCGTAATTCTAGTACCGCCCGAGAGACATACAATGTTTTTCATCACATTTGCGAGTAAAATTTTATATTTCTAAAAGAAAAAATATAATATTGTTCCAAATATTGGCGATACCTTGGGCTGCGCTCTTGGCAGCGCCGCCCTCCCCCTACCTCAGCTTATGCCTGAGCCGCGTGTGCATGTGGTCCTGCTGCTACGCCATGCGCAGCAGCGCGCGCAGCACCAGTACGGGCACTGATTCATTTACCGACCTATTTGGGGGGTTGCAACCAAGGTAGCCTTCATGTTTTGACGCTGTTTACGAGCAAGTGTGATGAAAACTTATATACAAAATAGCGGCCTTTTATTTTTTAAGACAAACTTTGTACCCAAGTACCTCACTCCGTATACCAGTAAAAAGTTTAGTTTAAAAAAGTTGTCTGGTGCTCGGCTATACGCGCCAAATTATGCTATTTTGTAAAATGTATGCGGCCCTAATGGTCCTAAAGGAAGACCAGCGCCGCTGGTACGGGTGACATTATGCTGATTTGGGACCATTTCGTGACCGTGATAGGTACTGTCCTGTTGGACAGTATATAGTACAGTTTATAGTAGACAGTATATAGGACAGTAATAGCCTAGGCTACGAGTATTCGGTTATAGAATTCCTTACCGATTGATTGACTTACGACGCGCAAAATCTATAATAATAATACCAATTGACTAGTCCCAAACAAACAAATGGATAAACATACTTGACATATTTAAATACACATTAAACATTCGTATTAAACCCGAGAACAAACATTCATATTATTCATATAAAATCTGTGTCACTATTTAAATCTATGCTTATTTAAGGAGCACATCTGTCATCTTGTAATAATTAGCTTTATGATAATTTCTTTATTTATTTGTTGCTGTTTATCTCACCTCACTGCTTATATTTATTTTCGACGTGTACCTATTATACTTATGCAAGATATAATTATGTATGTATATTAAATTTGTAGATGTATTTTTGTTACGTTTTAATTTTCTGATCTACTTTTAATGCACCACTTGTTGTAAACTAGTCCTTCCTTCTTTCTGTAAAAAAGGTTGCCTGGAAGAGATCGCTCTTAAGCGATAAGGCCGCCTATTGCTTACCTTGAAATTTTCTCTCTGTGTATCTGTTCTGTATCGCTTACTATTTCTGGCGTACAATAAAG
Source organism: Choristoneura fumiferana (assembly GCF_025370935.1). Lineage (NCBI taxonomy): Eukaryota > Metazoa > Arthropoda > Insecta > Lepidoptera > Tortricidae > Choristoneura > Choristoneura fumiferana. The sequence continues at coordinate 6,400,078 of NC_133474.1, forward strand.
TGTCTTTGTATTGTATTGTATTGCATTGTACGTATTTTTCAGTTTTCTTCTTTGTTTTTTTGTGTAATAGTCACGAACAAATGTATTCTTTCTTTCTTTCTACCAACAGCACCACGGGGTTCCCGCCCAATGCACCCGAAAAATTTGATTACTTCCATCATACCTATCTCTCAAGTTGGTCTTGTATTTGATAAAAGCATAGCGCGCTTAAATTGCCTGCTCCAGTCAGAAGAGCTTTGTGTAACTGACCGACTTTCATCTCTCGTAGACTGTTTTCAGCCGGCTTGGCCCAGCGCCAAGGGGCAACGACCCCGCAACAGGCTGACTCGGCATCCCTCTTACAGATGTTAAGCACATTAAGTTATTGCTGGACCCTTGTCATAGTATTGTGATCGGTGGCGGTTGTTTATAAACACAGTGTTTTGGAGTGGTTAGGTTATTATGATAGGGTTCTGGTTGCTCAATATTTGCTTACAACTAGTTCAGGATGGGCAAGGCGTATTAAACACGATGAAGTTTTTTAAATTTTTATTATTCTGATAAGTAGAAAGAAAACTATAGCTATAGACAAAATCAGCCATCAAACCAATGTTACTAATAATAATAATAATAATAATACATTTATTTGTACATAAGCATGTTACAGTTCACTATACAATAATTAGGTTTGTACATGAGAGTCATTATAGACAAAACTGTACAAATATTATAATTTCTGATGAATCTACGGTTTTTATTAATATTTTGATACCGATATTTTTTTGACACGATTTTATTAATATTGTTTTTATCAGTAATGATTCTACGTCGATATTTAGGGATCGATACTGTTGAAAGTTCGTATTATTGTTGCATCCTTCTCGCAACTTAACGTAGCGAATACCCGAGTGCATGATGTATTCAGGCTTTTCAGGTAGGTATTTTATTCTTCCTTAGGTACTTTCCATCTTACCTTCTAAGGTTCCATACCCTAAGAACCCAAACGGTTGCTATTGCTGTCATTTTATTACAGTTAATAAATTTTAATCATAAATCAGTATTACGACGCACCTATAAAACAATAAACATAATCATAATTTTGTGTTCGTCTACTTAAGTACGACTTTGCGTAAAGGTTTTTTTATCGTAACGGCGTAGTAAGAACATTTTTTATTTGAAGCGAAAATTTTATTAAAACTAAAGAAAAAACGCTTGAAAGCCAAACTAATGAATACAGACGCAATTAAAACTTCTTAGCTAAACAGATTAAAGAGAAGAGTAACTTTCGTACGGGATTAACATAAAATCGTACCTAAACAATGTTTAGAAAAGATATAAACCACTGAATAAGTATTTAATGGAAAGAAAGAAAGAAAGAAAATACATTTATTTAACGCCATATAACAAACATAGAACAAATAAAGACATACATGACGCTAAATAGGTCCCCACTCAGCATAATGCCACGACAAGCCGTAATAATAGCCGTAAAGCCGTGGTACCTAATAGTAGTAGTATTAATTAAAGTAAGCTAGATTTCCAAGTTTTTCTTACGTTCGTGGTGAACAATTTTCCTTTATGCTTAAGCGTAAAAAATTGCTTAAATTTATACCACGGCTCTACATCAAATTTAAAAAAAATGATTAGTTGGCCAACCCTTGATAACTATTACGCGGTTGTAACTTGGAGTTGTAACCAATTACCATTAATATAATCATGTTCATTTGGCTAGCTTTTATTTAATTTGCCCTGTTTGTTGGGTCTAATATTGGAAGTTTATTTTGACCCACTTCCAGTGGTCGGATTCCCTTGAAATTTGGTGTACATATGCAAGTACATCGAAGAAAAAGCAAAGACAGCAAAAAATCTCGTATTAAAATTGAAATTTTGAACAGAAACATATTTCATTTAATTTTGATTGCGAATCGCAATGTTGCGGCGGAAGTTTCGTCAGGTTTTTTTGGCGGAAACAGAGACTATCGACAATAGGTACCAGATTTTTTTCACTGAAACTGGCAGAAACCGAAACTAAATATTCCAGGTTCAAGATAACAGTTACTAACTTACGCCGTACGTTACGTTAACCAACATTGCAGCATTTAGGCAACAAGGCTCGGTTAATTACTGAACCATTTCCCAGGAACCAGAACCCTTCGGTTTAGAGGGAAGCTAATATCGACACAGCATTGTCAAGTCATATACATAATACATGGCTCATAAATTTATACGGTCCTATAAAAACATCATAAAACGCGGTTCATCACAGAAACTTTGTTGTCACAGTATACCTAGTGCCATCCACGAAGACGCGTGATTTTGACAAAATTAGACATTAATGACATTGTAATAAGAACCACGGCACGCGTCATCGTGAACTATACCTATTATAATGAGTATGTTCAACTTCAATCCATAGGACACAGTGTGGTCCTTAGAGACAAACTTACAACATTTGTTACACTTTGTCCTTGAAATAGCTTAGCACCACTTGTTGATATAATATTATTTAACCCACTGAACCGTGATATATCATGGAACCTTTTCACAGAATAAGTTATAGGGAAGTTGCTTGATTGAAGAATTTATAGTGAAACTTCAGGTCAGTAATCAAATGGTTTGACAGCATCTACATTTTCCATAATACAAAAGAGCTATTTTCTGCTTAATTTATTTTAGGGTTATATGTAGCCAAAATAGAAAAAACGGAGCACTTAACAGCAAATAAGGCCTCTCAACGAAAGAAAAGGAAAAGATCCGATAATCACTGAACCGCAAAGAACAACTTTCTGAATTGTTATTAAAGCCAATACATAGAAAAAGTAAATTAGATTCAGCATGCCGAAATTGTATTTTGGTACACGTAAAATCGAGTTTACTCGCACAATCGCAAACGAAATATTCGTAATTATATTTTAACTGTGCTGCGCTCCATAAATAAATAAAGTTATGACCAATTTTCCTTATCAAAAAGGACTCGAGTAAAATTGATAACTAAATGTTGCTGTCAACGACATTTTTGATACCAATTTATTTAGGTATGTTTGACTTTATTGTAAATCTGGCCTTCAAAATGTATGGAGTAACCGGTAATTTTGCATGTAGAGGCACAGAATAACTAATAGTACCGTGGTAGAGGGGCAAATTTCGGCCGTTCAGTATTTTTTTGTTCAAAATTTTTAATATTAAAGTACTGTAAGTACCATCTTACCTTATTATAAATGCAATTTTTTTTATCACTTGTTTACGTTACGTTTCTGGATCTCCGAGCCCCGACTTAAAAACTTTCAACTCAATCGGTAAGGTAGTTTCGATACAAATTGGCTGTAACGGACAAATCAGGCAGACACACGAGTGATACTATAAAGTAAAAGATTTCATGAGGAAAAACGGAACCCTAAAAAGGGTACACGTGGTCATTTCTATTTAAAGTTGTACCCTGAGTTTATCTCTCCGATTTCAACAAAATTTGGGAGGTAGACTCAGTCCACGAAGCTGTAAAAACAGGGTCTCCAGATGTGTCCCCAAAATATTGTATGGATGTGTCCGTTCCTTTATGATTTTTCTTAATAATTTTGCACCTTCCTACGTCATTTTTCTTGAATGTAAAGAGTGAAATTGAACCTTGCCAGATATTTTTGTACCGTTACACAAAGCCTGTTTGTCCAAATATTTGAACCAATGCAAATAAACGCGGCAATGTTTGTCAAACAATTGTGATACAGTTTACGAAGGGATGGAGTACCCGGCCGTTTGAGTGAAGTTTTTATTACACTAGGGGGGTAAACTGCGAGTTGTGACGGGCTAAAGAGGTCTAAAGTAGCTGTTTCAAGTTAAAATCAATCATGTCAACTGGAACTGCGCAGGAGAAAGAAAAATCGTAAGTAAGTGGCCTTGGATTGCATCGGTCCGGGGATGGCTTAAGGGTGTGTTTTAACAGCGAAGCTTGTTAGTCATGTATCTTGAATTTGTTTAGTTGATGAAATCAGGTTCCTAACCGCATTCACCATCCCTTTCTACCCTCGTCTTATGCCGTCTGACAAAAAGAAGTGGTGAAAACGATTGTGATTTCAAGTGTGTTAGATAAAAAGGCTCTGTTCAGACATGACGAAGCTTGTTGCAGATGTTTGTATGAATCTATGGATAACTCATTATCATTTTCTTAAATTCGACTGGATGGCAAACAAGCAAGTGGGTCTCCTGATGGTAAGAGATCAACACCGCCCATAAACATCTGCAACACCAGGGGTATTGAATCATGAATAAATCACATGAAAAATTACCTAATTAAAATTGCATTAGAAACAGATGTATATGTAAGGTACAGTACGATTACTTGGAGTTAACACTTGACAGATGGGCGTGCCTTCAGTCAATTTTAAACTTTGACGTCATACAAATAAAGCCATTTTTAGTATACTGCTACCCACGTTTACAGATTATGTAAAAACTATTTTATTTGTATGACCTCAAAGTTGAAAATTGACTGAAGGCACGCTCATCTGTTAAGTGTCAGCTCCAAGTAATCGTACTGTAACCGTTGTTCCTGAAAAAAAATCATCCAGTTAACGGTTGAACGATTGACAGAAACAGAACGTCAAAAACAAAATAATACATAGTACATTGGGCGACAGATCTTTGCAAGCTTTGCTGAGTGGGTACCGAGATAGTTCAGCTATTCGCCAAGAGATGGCGCCACCAAACGCATTAATATTTATACAGCTAAAATTATTTTTTTCAAAGATTAGTCCTTCTGATTGACTACCCCAATATTATTGACAAAATCCCAAAGAATAATTGCTCTTTCATTAAAATCGGTTTCGCGGTTTAAGCGTAAAGAGGTAACAGACAGACAGACTAACAGATAGCCAGACTGAGTTATTTTCGCATTTACAACATTAGTAAGAATGGTACTCATTATTAAGGATAAGAATTTATGTATACTAGTATCAATTTCTATATGAACAGCTCAAGATTTATTTTCGGTGTAGAAGTAGAAGTTGTCTATCGTAAGGTTTAAATTTATCGAGTCCTTGCTTTAAATTTAAAATCTGACACGTTTAAATGTAGATTTAAAACTAACAAGTAATTACCATTGCAAATAGACTGCAAGCGCACAGACAAATTGAGCGCTTTTAGAGGCTTAGGTAAATAACACAAAATAGTATTTGATGTGCGATTTAAGTATCTAAGTAAAGGTTTGTTTTGGTAATTCTATGACCGATGAAACTATTTCAGTTGTAACTTTTCGCTGTCCTGTCCGCTGAATTGGTTATATATTCATGTTTTTCCTTACATCGTCTTCTTCTGTATGTTTGTCTCTGCAATTCTTGCTTACCGGACCCTGAACGACCCCTAACGTGAAGATAGAATTAATTATAAGTAGTTATTACTTTAATCAAATCAATTGTGGGTTATCAAATAATATTCATAAAATCCCACGGGATAGAACATTTTTTTGATCCTCTAGTTAAATTTTAAGTCTTTGGAATGGTTGTGACTTCGGTTGTCTAGCAGTCGCCAGATCATTTTGCACTTTGCTCTTTTATAGAAATATTTCTCAGGCGCTATTTACTTTTTACCCGACTGCAAGGAGTGGTATTGTTTTTTTCCTTTCCGATTAATAACTGTTACATTACGTTATGGTTGATCTCAAGCATAAACCAATTTCTTTAGAATAAATTTGAATAAAAATATTTTGACGTCTCCTCGCTACGAATCTTAACCACCGATGGGAAAATATTTCGAATAAATAAAGTTAGTTAGACAACAGTTTCTTTCGCGCAGAAGGATATATCCCCGGGGCGATATACTCAATCAATTCCTAACCTGACACTTTGATTGATAGCCTACGAGTAAGCTAGATTTCATGGCCGTTTGTATTATGAGTTAAAGTTCAGTATTCCGGTTCATTATTATCACAGATTCATACTTCCTTGGATATTTATCTCAACTTAATCAGGACCTACCTAATGTACTATGGTAATTTGTAATCAGCCGTGGGCAAATGACATGCTTTGCTTTAATTAAATACAAATTACAAAACCACACGTTATTTATAATGTGAAATACAAATATTTTTAAGTCATGCATTTCAAATAAGCAATATAATATACAGTCAGACATTACATACATTCTGAATAATTGTCAGGTAACATATTATTTATTTATGTGTTTGTTTGTGTCCGTAGTGACTTTCTAACAAAAACTTATTTCTTTTTGTTTTCGCAAAATCGTCCGATTCCCAGATTTTGGTAGAAGTCTTAAAATCCTTAAAGCTCAGGACTATTCCTGAGATGTGGTAACCCTGATCTTCAACCTCAATCTAACGTGCTGTAGTTAATACAGATTGCAGTTGCGTTGCAGATGACACATATTGGTAGTCAATCGAATGGCAACGTGTAGAGCTGATCGAACTTAAGCTAGGATTCCGATTTCGGGGACGATTACTAAATAAAATTGCGTTTTTAATAAAATACATTTTACAATTTTGCTATGCATTTGGACGAACATTACAACAGCGTTGCAAATACGTTTTCTACCTCTCGATAATGTAAATTTTAGGTACGTTTCAATCTATTTCATAACTTTCATAAGAAATTAAGACAAGTTTTCACTGTTGTGAGGAAATGTGTCAAATTGTACGCCACATTTGTAGGTAGATTATTTTATTTATATGTTGTTATGGTATCTATCTGTTTAGATTTGTTGTGTATGTGTGTGTTAGTTTTATGTATTCTTGATACTGCTCTAATCTACTGTAAATTGCACCACCTGCTAAAATTTATTCCTTACTTCTGTCCATTGTAAAGGTTGCCTGGAAGAGACCGCTCTGAAGCGATAAGCCCGCGTATTGCTTACCTTAGAAAATCTCTATGTATATACCTGTGTTTTCTGTACTGCTTACTGTGTTGTTGTGCGATAAAGAGTTATTGTATTGTACTGTAGATTTGAAGAAGCATGGCCATTATTGCCAAACTTTAATGTAATCGTTTCAGGGCCAATCAACTTTTTTACCGACACTAATCTGTCCGCGACATTTTTCAAACAATTGCAGATTTTTGTAAGTAAACATGTTTTTTCTGTAATTTAATAGATGGTGTACATGAATACATACCATCCTACGTAAGTTCAACCTATTAAACCGTGAAATATCTTGTTGGAAGTACGATTTTTTGGTAACGCCAGAGACAATTTTGGTAACGCAGGAGACGCCCAAAGTGTCGATAAAATAGTTGATTGGCCCTTCAACGTTTCCAGCTTCCAAGCAGCAAATACCTACAAAGAAATTTGATTGAATATGTACCTACTCTTATAAACATGCTATTAGTCTAAGACAGAACGTAAAAAGTAGGGTAACCATGCGATTAGGTAAATTTAAAATTACAATAATGTAAAATGTATCTTACATTTACAGATTTTTTTGCATTTTATTATTATTACGTATCTACAGGTATTTAAACTAAAGGTACGAAGTAAGATAAAATATGTCTGTTCGTGACGTAGGACCTTATAATGACTAGCGCTTACAAATACTGGATTATTCCCAATCCCAACAAAATGCATTCAACAGCGTTCCTGAAGTGAGGTAATTTGCATCCAATATTCTCGCAGATGCAGCGTCGGAAATTATCTTTCTACTAGCCACCCCGTTACATGGTCCATTGTACCTGTCTGTAGGTTATCATTTCTATTTAGTTCACAATTAGGCAAATTTTAGTAAAAAATTGAGATTTTCAATGTACAGTCAACATGAGCTATTTTTCTAGAAACCAAATGCTTGAATTAGTTTCAACCGGTAACTCCTTGCTTATCTTTAAAACTATGCTTGGAACAATACGAGTAGGTCTGTTGTATTGTATCATATAAACGTCTTGATTTTGATATCTGTCGTTTTATGCCTCAATTAGATAACTGACTTTTTAATATAAATATAGGCATGTAATGTTTTGTATGGATCTTATTTTGTATTTTCATTAGTGACAGTATAAGTCACTGGGTGAACGCAAAAGTGACATAAGTCAAAATACCCGAATAGAATAGAACAGTTATGGACTGTCATGATTAGACTGCAACAGTCCATTACTAGTTATTTTAATATTTTTACTTATGCCACTTTTGAATTCGAATCGATTAGAATTTGAACAAAATTCTAGTGTTTTTTTCTACTAGAAAGTTCAGTTGAACTTATCCCATAAGCTGAAATATTTAGAATTCATTTTGTGACACCTAGTTATAGTAAAGTTTCTTTTGCATCTCGTTTGTGTTTAATATACAGGGCTGATAAGTCATGAACAGAAATATTTTTAGTCTGTATTTTAATTTTGACTACTTGTACGTAATAATATCTAAAAGCCTGTAAATATATCCCGTTATAATTAATAAAAATAATTATTAAAAAAACTAGTCTCATGGTTAGTCTACTTCTTCCGTCGAAATATCATAGTCTCACATGTTTCTAAGACTAGTCAATTCATTAGTATTGGCTGGCTGGAAACGTTGAAAAAATTAAGTCCACATTTAAAAATTTCTTCCTGAACTATTGGGTGACCATTACGCTTGGTAATTATTACTTTTTAAATTAATTTCCGTTAATCAACTAAAGTATAATTGTTTGCATGAAATGATTTTTTTCTTGAAATGCTGCGTATGATATAGTAATTATCTACAGTTCACGACTTAGGAGTCACCCTGTGTTTGCCGTCGACAGTATCTAGGGGTGGTAATTTCCATTTTAATGCTGGAAATATGAATGTATAAATTTCCAGTGGCATTGATAAAGAAATGCGGTTTTATATAAGGTCTGAAGCTTGAGCATTAATTATGCAAACAAACTTCGGCTCTGAAGACGGTTTCGGTCTGGTTAACGCCAAAGTTCTCGAGTTAACATAATAGAATCACAGTTTGAGTACTATAACAGGCCTGGTACGTACCGGATAAATTACGGATAACAGATGTAGTTAGCTATGTATGAAACTGTCACCTTTTCATCATCATTGTCATCAACCGAATAACGTTCGTAAGCCGTTTTAGAATGACAACTCACCGCCGCGTTCGCCGATTGCGGCTGTCGTGAAGTCGTGATGCCACTAGAGTTCACCTAGGCTTGGCAACGCCTCGATTTCCGGTGGTCGCGTCTCCCAAGAACCTTCATCCTCAACGGATATCTGTAAAGCGAATGAAGCTATCATCTGTGGTTTCATTCATGGTTTTTATTATCAGCATTGAAATGTTTATCCATTTCTGAATTCTATTTTTTTTACTTTACGACTTTGGAACTCATAGCTCCATATTGTATTGAGGCTTACACCTAAACACTCGCATAAGCGTTACTATAAAGCAAATTTTATTCACACATGAAGTAATTTGTAAAAAAGAAACCTCAGAATTATTATTCCTACTGCCAATTAGGAATCACTCGTACAACAAATACCTGTTCTAACATATCTCAATCTCTTGACACACGTTCCGTTGCATTATTTGCTCAACACAAAGCACTGTATGAACACTGATTCTTTAGTTTACAATTACCATTTTGAGCATGGTCCCACCTTAGAACAGATAACCTATCGGCTTTGCTATCCTCGCGTCACTGTCAAAGTGCATTTAGACTGAGCTGCACCTCAACGATGTGATTGCAATGATTTGTGTTGGCAATGTGATAGACAGATCTTAAACATGTTTAGTTATAGTGTGGTCACGGTTTTGTTGTTCTCTGTTTCGATTATGGCTACCAAGATCGCTGAAGGGTAAGTTTAGCCCATTGGCCAACTCATTAGTCAGTAGCAGTGACGTAATCATTTAGTAGGTATTACATTTACTTGGGATAACTTGATATAGCTTGCACCAAGATGTTTGTTATTCTGCAATCTCCAGTATTTGTAAGTCGTAATCAATGTGTTCTTGAGTACGACTACGTACCAACTGAAAGACATAATATGGATAGACTTTTCACAAGGTATGACCTAGTAAAGGTGCCAAGAGTGTGATGAATACGAGCAGGGCAGGACTAGTCTTTGTGGCATTCTTTGGGGGAGGTCCATGACGATAACGATGTTTTATAAGCAGCTAACGTAAAAACCTCTAACATAGTGAACTGATTCAATAAATGGACATCATTGGATTCAAATAGATTCATGAAAAATGGAGGATATATTTACAACATTTCGAGTCTTAATCATCTCTTTTATTCCCAGATCTCAACCAGTCCTGCAAAGAACGATAGAATCGTTATTTACGGAAAGATCTCAAATAATACATCCTGGAGCTTGCAGATTACTCCGATCGTCGCCTCGACAGGCGAAGATATGCAAGAGGGAATCCAGTCTTAGCAGTATTCTGCAGAAGGCTAAGGAACAAGCAATCCAAGCATGCGAAGAAGCGTTCTTGTACGATAGATGGAACTGCTCCCTTGTCTTCAATAGAAAGGTAAATAGGAACATCTTCAACAAACTTTATAGAGAAACAGCTTTTATACATGCCTTGACAGCAGCTTCTATTACCCATGCGGTTGCCAAAGGCTGCGCATCAGGCGATTTGACCCGATGTTCTTGCAAAGGGAACTTCGGGAAAAACGCATCGCAATGGAAGAGGAATGGATGTGGAGACGACTTTAAGTATGGGAAGAGAATCACAAGGAATTTCCTAGATTTCAAGCATGCTGGTACTGATCAGATTGCCGAAATTCTTAAACAGGACGTCTTGGTTGGAGTGGATGCTATCGGCGAGCAAATGCGTGAAGTCTGCAAGTGTCATGGATTTTCCGGATCATGTACCACAAAAACTTGTTGGAAGCGACTTGGTCCTTTCAATTCTGCTATGGGCGTTTTAAAGAAGCACTACCATCACGCTGTAAAGAAGAAGTTAACGAATTATACAATGAAGAGGGCGATCAGTCCGAAGATAAGACGGAAAATGGATACAGATAAATATAAATTGGTGTATCTTCAGAAGACTCCTAATTTGTGTGTTAGTACGAAGGGTAGGGTGTGTAGAGACCGAGACAACTGCGCGACACTATGCTGTGGGCGAGGGTTCGTGACTAGTAAGAAATCTGTCAGCTCTAGATGCCGATGTAAGATGGTTAACTGTTGCTTTGTAAAATGTGACACGTGTGTTAAGGAAGTGGATATTTATACGTGCAAGTGAAACAGTCGGTATACGGTAGCTAGTGCTAAATTACTGAATAAGATTTTACTAAAAGTTTATTTTAGTATAAGATTTTTGCTGACAGTACCTACTTTATTTTAAAACAGTGTTTTAAACTTGCAATTGCGTTGGTTCTTGTGCTTTGGGTCAAATGCATGCAAGTTGAATTTCAGTCATTTCCAGTACTTAGTCGAATTGGCGCAGTTACACATTATGTAGATTGTATGACAATGCAAGTATAGTAATCGATACATACGTACAGTCAGCAAAAAGTAAAGGCTACGCTCCTTATGATTTAAGTCCCTAGAACTATCAGTTTTGGAAATTATAAAACAACTTTACAAAACACATTGAAGAATTTCACTGTGTACCTATTTATTTATATGCTAACTGCTTAGGTTAGCTGCGTTTTTTTGTGCTTGGATATAATTTATGAAAAAAATAATGAAGAAATAATGAAATCTGACTAAATACTTACTGTATTTCTCGATAATTTAATGAAATTAGGGAGGGGTGAGAATAGTATCTTATTTGTTTTAAGATAATCTGTTTGTGATAGCCTGTGAGGTTTCCGAGGAGTGCCGGGCGATAAGCTGTGATAATAAGGTCTAAAGATTTAGTACGTGGATGGTTATTTGTTGGATTTTTATAACTGTATTTATTTATTCATTAAATATTAAAAATTACACTTGCGTATTTTTATTATCTTTATCTTCATTGCGAGAAGTATAAGGTCGGGGTACTTTGGCTCATTTCAGGTTACTTTGGTCCATATGGACGACCAGATGGCTAGTGGTTAGAGAACCTGACTACGAAGCTTGAGGTCCCGGGTTCGATTCCCGTGTCGGGGCAGATATTTGTATGAAAAATACGAATGTTTCGTCCCATCCGACGAATAAAGTCACTTCTGCAAAATTGGCTAAGTAAAGTTTTTTGAAGAGGTGCTAAATATATTTTTTCTTCGATAGTCGACGTCTTAATAATCGAGGAACTGCAGCTCTTTTATTTTTATTTCCTCTTATTAATTAGAAATATTTTTTAAGTGGTCGATATGACGTTTTGTGAGATTGAAATTGCAGAACCGTTGAGGGCTTAGTAGCTTAGTAGAAAACAGTTAAAAAAAAAACGAAGTCAACTGTCACTGCTGTCACTGTCAAGTAGAATCTAACCTAAAACCGTTTTATTTACTTTGCGATTTGGTTGCGATCAGTGTTTTTGTGATAATTTTTAAAGACCTCTCAGCACAAACTCAGTACTTTAAAATTTGCCGCATTTCTCCACGACCTTTGCATGGTAATTGGACCACGATTGGATAGTTTCGACGACTATTTTGGCTCTGCTTCTTCGACAACGCTATCTTGCAGTCTCGACGACACTTGGCTTGACTTTTGGACCATATTTTCTATTTTAGCGGCTTCAAATTTCAATACGAAATGAGTGAATTTGTGCGAGCAGATTCAAGGAACTTGCCACACATGGCTATGAGTCTAGAATATTTTGACACCAGTGATAAGTATACAATGTTGCCGAAATCAAAGGAGATAAAGCACTCTTGTCCGCACCGGTAAAATGGATGAACGTAAGTACAAAAGTATATCAATACAGTTTCTTGTCTATTTTTTACATTACATTTTAGGGCATCAAAAGTTAAATATGTTGCCGGACCAAAGTTGTTTGAGAGCACAGAATAACAAAAACATATACCTATATTGTGACCATTTACTTAGATATCAACTGACAATGTGATTGATGCGACAGTGTTGTTGTTGGCTGGTAAATATTATGATAGAGTAAAATTTCTGTGGTTAGTGAAACATTATAATAATATTATAACTAGCTGTTGCCCGCGACTCTGTCTACGAAGAATTCGCTTATTGCCTTCCTGCAAGTACTATGTATTTTTTCGGGATAAAACTGTGAGATAAAAAGTAGCCTATGTTCTTCCTCGGGACTCCAACTACCTACATAATGAATTTCGGCTAAATCAGTTCAGCGGTTGAAGCATGAAAAGTTAACAGATAGACAGACAGAGTTCCTTTCACGTTTATAATATTAAATATAAGTAAGGATTTATAATAATTTTGATCTTTTTTCCAGGTGGATGTAAACACACATTGGTGTTTTTTATTTTGGTTGCAAAAAAAGCCAGTGAAGGAGCATAACCTGTTTTTTCCAAGGACATGCATTTTTCCATAAAAAAAAGAGCATAGAAGTACCACGAAACTCCTCAATGGTTAATGGAAGAGAATAGAATAGATTTAATTTAGCACGGAAATGTAATTTTGAACATGACAATCTCTTAATACAGAAATGTATTTTAGTTGACAATGCAAGTACAGTCGATAAAAAGTACAGTCAGCAAAATTTTTTTCTTAATAATATCATTTTTTTGGTTTTTTATTTGTGTAAGCTTTTTATTTTTCCTCACAATACTTTTTGTTGACTATACTGTCTTGCATTGTCATCTAATCTGTAATCAGTTAAGTACTGCTGTGCTAAGCTAATGGTACTTTAAATTTGTATTCTCACTTTGGTTTATAATTATAAACATACATACTCGTACATTGCAAGTCGAATAAAATCTTGTAAATATGTTTCTTTTCACTTATGATTTACATCATCAAAAATAAACGAAAAAATGTGCAGAATTTGTAACATTGCTCACAGAGATTTTGATTAGGTTCGATTCCGGTCAGTATGTATTAGAGTCAGACAAAAAAACGGTTGAATGCCATATATATCATACTAATATTATAAAATGCGAAAGTGTATGTGTTTGTATGTTCTTCCGTCTTTCACGTCGCATTGGAGCGACGGATCGACGTGATTTTGGCATAGAGATTGTTATGGGCCACAGAGTGATATAGGCTACTTTTATCCCGGAAAAATAAACAGTTCCCGAGGGAACAGCGCGGAACAACCGACCAACGCGGCAAAAGCTAGTATATATACACACATCCAGTTCAACTGG